>NW_020885018.1:268161-314544 GCF_003945725.1 Corapipo altera | reverse complement strand
CCCCCCCCCATGCTCCTGTCCTCATGCCCTTTTGTGGAATTCCCTGACTGAGCACCCTCACACCCTTTTATGGAATTCCCCACTCTGAGGGAAGGACTGAACATCCTTTTATGGAATTCCCCACTCTGGGGGAGGGGCTAAGCATTGCTGCCTGAGCTGGAGAATATATAAACCTGGAGTTTCAGAACCTTGCACTCTCTCCACTCGTGGGATCCAGAGGAAGACTGCAGCTCACCGCTCTCAACCTGACTACAGCTCACCGCTCTCAACCAGACTGAGATCACCACCCTCAACTGGACTGCAATAGCTCTCCCACCAGCAGGTTTTTTTTTCCGCTCCCCCCTTTACTTGGGACTCAGGGGGGGTCCAGGGAACCCTGCTTGTTCATATCCCAGGGTGCTGGGTTGTACATTTGGGTTTTTGTGGATTGAATTCGGTTGTTTGTCTGTATAATCATACTTGTTGTGTTGTTTTAATAAATTGTTATTCTGACTTGTGGTCTCTCTTTTGAGTTCATTTTTCCCTGCTGCTTAACTTTTAAACCAGCACAGAAGTGCAAAGATCCACCTGCAGCCCATGGAGGAGACTTACACTGGAGCAGGTGGATGCCTGAAGGAGACTGATGAGCTGTGGGAAGCCTGTGCTGGAGCAGGGTCCTGGCAGGGACCTGCTGACCCTTGGAGAGAGGAGCCCAAGCTGGAACAGGTTTTCCTGGTAGGACCTGTGGCCCTGTGGGGGACCCATGTTGGAGCAGGCTATGCCTGAAGTACTGCACTTTGTGGAAAAGTGACCCACGTTGCAGCAGTTCATGCAGAACTGTTTCCTGTGGGAGGGACCTCACTCTGGAGCAGGGGAAGGACTCATCTCTTGTCAGTGGCAGAAGCAATTTGTGATGAACTGACCATAACCCCCATTTCCTGTCTCCCTGTGCTGCTAAGGTAGAACTTGGGAAGAAGGGAGGGGTGGGGGGACAGTGTTTTTAAGATTTATTTTACTTCTCATTATCCTGCTCTGATTTTGTTAGTAATTAATTTAATTAATATTCCCACTTTAAGTCTGTTTTGCCTGTGATGGTAATCAGTGAGTGATCTCTCCCAGTCCTTATCTCAACTCATGAACCCTTCGTTAGATTTTCTCTCCTATGTCCAGTTACAGAAGAGAGTAATAGAGCAGCTTTGGTGGGCACCTGGCAGCCAGCCGGAGTCAACTCACTACAGTCTTTTTGGCGAGCCATGCAGGAGCCCCCCCACTGAGCACCAAAAAAGACTGTGGTGAGTTGACCTTGGCTGGATGACAGGTGCCCACTAAGCCGCTCTATCACTCCCCAGCCAGACAGGGGAGAGAGAGAATAAGATAGAAAACGACTCATAGGTTGACATAAGGCAGTTTACTAAAGCAAGAGCAAAAGTTTGCACGCAAACAAGCAAAGAGGAAAATAACAAGGTTTTTTCTCTACTTCCCATGAGCAAGAGGTGTTTGGCCACTTCCTGGGAAGCAGGGCTTCAGCACGAGTAGCGGTTGTCCCAGAAGGCAAACACTGTAAATAATGAATGTCCTCTCTTCCTCCTCCTTTCCTTAGCTTTTATATCTGAGCTGACGTCATATGCTATGGAATATCCCTTTGGTCAGTTTGGGTCAACTGGCCTGGTTGTGTCCCCTCCCAGGATCTTGTCCCCCCATTCCCCTGCCCCTCGATGGGAAGGGAGGCAGGGAGGAATGTCGAGAGACAGTACTGATGCTGTGCCAGCACTGCTCAGCAGTAGCCAAAGCACTAGTGTGTTATCAACACTTTTCCAGCTACCAATGCAAAGCACAGTACTGTGAGGGTTGCTATGGGGAAATGAACTCCAGCTCAGCCAGACCCAATACAGCATTAAATAAGTTCATCCAAGTCCTAAGTTCTCTGTCAGATGGACTCAGGATAAAATGCTGCAGAAATTTAGGTGTGCACCTTCCCAATATGGGAAAGACTGGGTTAAAAAGTCTTGGAGAGATAAGATCATAGAACCTATTGATCAGTGTTTAACAAAACAGAAACTAAAAGCTGGAAAAGGGAAAGGAATTTTCTGTGCTGTACTAAGTGATTGTCTATCTTATGTACAACAAAAGGCTAAAGAATCCCTGCCTTTAGAAAAAGTGCAGCTGTGTAATATGCAGTGATTTAATCCAAAACCAATGTTTTCTTCATTTCAAAAGCATCACTGGCTTTTGAAAAAGGAATTAAAGAAAAATGGAAATCCACATAAATTCCCTTATATCAGAAACCAGAATTCTCTCTCTGGGAACGGCTAGTTAAATTCACAAATTAACCCAATATGAGGATTCTGAACCTTTGGGATGATAATGATGAGAATTTTATTGCCACCTCTGACCCTCTCCTTGACTTTTTCCGTTTATGACCATTAAGACTGAAGTTGCTAACAAGGGCAAAAGGAAATTTGTACAGCAGTGCATGCAATTCCCTGGTCTGCAGAAATGGCTAAATTGCAGGACAAGCATTCCAGGCATTTGGGAGAATCTGAGACTGGATATGTGTGGCAAGTCTCTCTGACCAGGATAGATTGGATTTTACTGAGTGAGGAAGAAGCAGAAGGTTATTGGGATCCTGGTATGTTTTTAACCACCACTCCTAGAGATCATGATTATTCTTTCATAGAATCATAGAATCATAGAATCAGCTGGGTTGGAAGGGACCTCTGAGATCATCAAGTCCAACCCTTGATCCACTACTGCTGCGGTTACTAGACCATGGCACTAAGTGCCACATCCAGTCTCTTTTTAAAAATCTCCAGGGATGGAGAATCCACTACCTCCCTGGGCAGCCCATTCCAATGTCTGACCACCCTCTCGGTAAAGAATTTCTTCCTAATATCTAACCTAAACCTCCCCGACACAACTTGAGACCATGCCCTCTTGTCTTGCTGATAGTTGCCTGGGAAAAGAGACCAACCCCCACCTGGCTAAAAAGGCCAACGCGAGATAGACAAGTTCGGTTGCAAAAGGCACAGTGGAAATACTCCTTAGGTGGTATCGACAAGACATGGTTCTTTCTAAATTGTCTTTTCTCCTCTAGAGTGATCCTGCGTGCATTCTCAAAAGAAGCAGCAGCATTATAGATAGTGTGTCTCCAGACCTCCTGATTGGAGGCCAGAGTAGACCAGTTATGTTGATCAATATGGCCAAGGCTGAGATGTTGTTTCAGGGAGTCCTTGTATCTTCTCTTCAGGGTTCCTCTCTTGCGGCAGCCAGTGGCAAGTTCACCATAGAGAACAATCTTGGGGAGGTGGTAGTCCTTCATCCTAGAGACATGTTCTGCCCAACGCAGCTGTGTTCTCAGCAACATGGCCTCTATACTTGTAAGTGCTGCCCGTTCTAGAACAGACATATTAGTCACATAATCTGACCAGTGGATGTTTAGGATTGTACGGAGACAGCGCTGATGGAAGCGTTCTAGGAGTCGCAGGTGGTGGTGGCAGATGACCCATGATTCGGATCCATATAAGAGAGTAGACAGCACTATGATTCTGTAAACACTAATCTTTGTACTTTTCTTCAAGTGTTTATTTAGCCAAACTATTTTATGGAGTTTTCAGAAAGCACTATATGCCTTTGCTAACCTGTTGTCTATCTCTCCGTCAATCTTACCGTCTGAGGAGATGATGCTACCTAGGTAATTAAACTGCTGGACTGATTTGAGCTCTTATTTGCCAATGGTGATATGGGGATGATGGAAGACTTTCTGAGGTGCAGGTTGATAGAAGACTTCTGTCTTCTTCAGGCTGACTTCCAGCCCAAAGAGCTCAGCAGCCTCAGCAAAGCAGGATGTTAAACACTGCAGAGCTACTTCTGTGTGGGCAACGAAGGCAGCAGCGTCAGCATAAAGCAGCTCATGGACAAGATGGTTTAAGGTCTTAGTATGGACCTTCAGTTGCCTTAGGTTGAATAGGCTTCCATCAGTACAATATCGAATGTAGATACCATCTTCTTAATCAAGGTCTGCTGTGGCCCTTTGGAGCATCATGCTGAAAAAGACTGTGAATAGGATTGGTGCAAGAACGCAGCCTTGTTTCACACCATTGGATATTAGAAAGGGCTCAGAAAGTGCATTGCCATATCTGACTTGGCCACACTGATCCTCATGGAGTGAGATGATCATTTTAAGGAACTTGGGGGGACATCCTAAACATTCCAAAACCTGCCATAGACCTTTTCTGCTCACAGTATCGAAAGCCTTGGTGAGATCGACAAAGGTTACATAGAGACCTGTATTCTGTTCCCTACACTTCTCTTGCAGTTGTCTGAGAACAAATACCATGTCTGTGGTACTCCTGTTGGCTCTGAAACCACATTGGCTTTCAGGTAGAAGTTCTTCTGCTATAGGGCAGGGCCAGGAGTTGAACTCAATGATCCTTGTGGGTCCCTTCCAACTCAGCATATTCTGTGATTCTGTGATAGCAGACAATGTGGCAGTTCCTCCAGACGCTTTAAAGAAAATAGAATGAATACAGATGCCCCAGTCAAAGAAAGAAATACAACAGTTAATGGGTACTTTGGTATATTGGAGGATATCAAAAGGTCGATGAATTAACTGAAATCAGGGAGATAAAACCATAAGACTCCTTAAATCAGGAATGGTATCAATTGGGAGAATGGTTACATCAGAAATTAGGTCACACTGGTAAAGAAGCCCTTTATTTTGCTTCACAGAGCAAAGACTGGTCCCTACACAGGAAAACTTGACCAGATGCCAGGTACCCACTAAAGCCACTCTCTCACTCTCCCTCTGCAACTGGACAGAGGAGAGAGAAAAAAAAAACAGCTAAGGATTCATGAGTTAACAGCTGGGAGAGGTCACTTACTGATTACCTCCACAGGCAAAACAGACTCAAAGTGGGGACAGTATTTAATCTATTACTAACGGAATAAGAGCCAAAGAGTGAGAAATAAAGAGTCTTGAAAACACCTTCCCTTCACCCTTCCTTCCTTCCATGTTCTCCCTCCTCCCCCCCAGCAGTGCAGGGGGATGGGGAATGGGGGTTGCAGTCAGTTGTTTCTGCCACTGCTCAGGGAGAGGAGTTGGAGTCCTTCCCCTGCTCCCGTGGGGTCCCTCCCACAGGAGACAGTCCTTGATGGACCTCTCCAGTGTGAGTCCATCCCTCGGGCAGCAGTTCTTCCTAAACTGCTGTCCCGTGGGTCACTCCTCCATGGGGTGCAGTCCTTCACAAATGAGCTGTACCAACGTGGGTCCCCCACAAGTCCTACCTGGGAAAAACCTGCTCCAGCGTGGGCTTCCCTCTCCACGGGCTGCAGGTCTCCGGCAGGACCCTGCTCCATCTTGGGCCTCCCACGGGGTCACAGCCTCCTTCATGCATGCACCTGCTCCAGCATGGGCTCCTCCATGGCCTGCAGGTGGGTCTCTGCACCCTGATGGTCCTCCATGGGTTGCAGGGGGACAGCTGCTCCATGATCTGCACCACAGGCTGCAGGGGCCTCAGCTCCAGCACCTGGAGCACCTCCTCCCCCTCCTTCTGCGCTGACCTTGGTGTCTGTTGTTCCCATGTTCTCACTCTACTCTTCCCTGGCTGGAATTCTTTCTGTGAAACAGCCTTCTGTTCTTAAATATGTTATCACAGTGGCTTTACTATTGCTCCTGATTGGCTTGGCCTTGGCCAACGGCAGGAAGTCTGTCCTGGAGCCGGCTGGCATTGGCTCCACAGGACAGGGGAAGCTTCTAGCAACTTCTAACAGAAGTCACCCCTGTAGCCCCCCCGCTACCAAAACCCAGCCACAGAAACCCACTACACTTGTGAAACTCTTCTTACAGAATGTAAGAACTGTGCCTATGACTCTGATTAAACCTTGTGGACCACTTGCTTGGGAAGCTACCGATAGTAGTGGTGTAAAGCAGAGAATTAGTGCATGGTGGATTTTCCCTTCTTTTTAATGGGGTAATTTGTCCAGGCAAACCCTACCCAGACTTGTATTATTGTACTTCTTCAGGAATGATACCAGGAATGATGCCAGTACGTCTCCACTGAAGATCAAGTTATCCACTGAAGGACTGCTATTCTTCTCATTGAAGTAATCAGCACCAGAATAAACCAGACTGGACACATACATCACCAAGCCCGACTCACTGGGTGGAGATCCTCATTTTTTTATCCGTAATGATCACTGTGGTAACAGTTGTAACCACACTTAAGCCCCAATGCATTTCAATGACAATCACTAATGAAACAAGCTATAATTGTACAAATTTAGGAACCCCACCTAATAACATGAATTTGGCAGAGGGAAATACAACCATAATATGTGAAACACAATCTCCAACCAATGGGGGGAAATTTACTTAGTTTCCAATATACCTCCTTCAAAAAATGGCATAGATGTTACAAGGCCAGTAGCTGCTCAATGAGCATTATATTGAAACAAAATATGGAAAGGGAAGTAGTGTGCATGTGGAGGTATAATGTATCCACAACCACAACTGGGCTAATGAATATTGGCACAACAAAAACTAACTTGACCCTCACAATGCATTCTACTACCTCCCAGGCTCCCAATAAGACTGGTGAAACCTTATCTCCACAAATTTCTAAAATTGGACCCTGTGCCATCGAATATACAGGCCGGCAACAAGTGGTACTTAATCCTTCATGGTTCCTTAAATGAGTGGAATTATCAGTGCAGATTATTATCTCTGCCATTAAACCTGCCTGCTCACCATTTCTGAGTACATCTTACACAGGATAGTTCACATGGTTGCTTGGATGGACCCTCACCTCTCCAAAATGATCAAGGAGAGATGAGACTGGTAACCTGGGGACAAGATTAGGAGTATTAAATAGCATGGATGATGAAGTCCTAGTAAACAAAAGAAATTCAGTAGCAAGTGATTTATACCAATTGGAATATCTATTACCATCTTCCTTATCAGCATTAGGAACTAACCAGTGGCTCTTATCAGATATATTACCTCAATGGGAAAGGAGGTAATAAAGGAGTGTTTGGCTCTTCTGTAAATATATGACTAAATGCTTATGTAACTAATATCTGTCAATAGAAAGGGAGAGTGGACCGTGCTGATTATTAGAAAGTTTTACAATCTGATGCCCCAATAAAGAATCACAGTGATATTGGGTTCATTTTAAAGGCAAGAGGAGTCAGCAGAATTCCCACTGATTTCAGTGACCTTTTGGGTTAGACTCATGGTATCTGATGTGCACTAAATTATTGTAAAACAATAAAGTAATAAATTTATGTATGTGAAACATTGGGATATTGACATTTTATAACTTTAAAGTACATAGCATGAATGATAAAAGTAAAATGTATATAGATTCTAGAGATGTCACTATCAGGAAAATATGAAAGGAACAAATTTACATGTAACGTATATTATAAGCTTGGATGTTTGAAGTGGGAAAAATGTTCTGAAGTAAAATATTTCTAATAATTCCCTATCCAAGATGTATGGAGAAAAAATGGATAATTGTGGTGGGTTGACCCTGACTGGACACCAGGTGCCCACCAAGCTGTTCTATCGCTCCCCTTCCTCTGATGGACAGAGGGAGAAAATAAGATGAAAAAGGTCATGAGTCAGGATAAGGGCAGGGAGATCGTTCACCAAGTACTGTTACAGGCAAACAGACTCAAATTGGGGAATATAAATTTTATTTATTGCCAATAAAAAATAGAGTAGGATAGTGAGAAACGAAGACAAAACTAAAAACCTCCCCCCCCATCACCTTTCTTCCAAGGCTCAATTTCACTCCTTTGTTCCCAGCTCTTCTACTTTCCCCCCCTATCCATGAGCAGTGTAGAGGGGATGGGGAATGGGGTTTGCAGTGAGTTAATAATGCTTCATCTCTGCCGCTCGTTCCTTGGCATACTTTTTCCTTACTCCAGCATGGAGTTCCTTCCACAGGATACAGTCCTCCACAAACTTCTCCAATGTGGATCCTTCCAATGGAGTGTATTTTTCATTAACTGCTCCACCGTGGGTCTGTTCCACGGGACTGCTCCTGCCTGAGTTCCCCAGGGGCCACAGGTCCTGCCAGAAAACCTGCCACTGTGTGGGCTCCTCTCCATGAGCCAGGAACCTGCTCCAGCATGGGCTCTCCATGGTGTCACAGCTTCCTTTGGGTAACATCTACTTGTTCAGTCATGGAGTCCTCCACAGGCTGCAGGGTGGATATTTGCTCCAATGTGGTCCTCTCCATGGGCTGCAGGGGGACAGCCTGTTCCACCATAGACTTCAACATGGGCTGCAGGGGAATCTCTACTTTGGTGCCTTGAGTACCTCCTCCCCCTCCTTCTGCACTGACATGGGTATCTGCAGGGTTGTTTCCCTCACACTTCTCTCACTCATCTCTCACACAACTGCTATACAGTGTCATTTAACCTTTCTTAAATGTTATCATATATTTGCTGTCAGCATTGCTGATTGACTCAGTTTTGATCAATGGTGAGTTCATTTTGGAGCTAGCTGGAACTGCCTCTGTCTGACACAGGGGCAGCTCTTGATCTCACAAACTTTCTCTTAGGGTTTTTAGATGCAACTTTTCAGTGCCTGAATGTACTTTATTAAAAAGGGAAAATCAGTACTAGGAGACGTATTAATGCAAAAGCATATTAACAAATTGATGACATGCTAACCTGATGAGTGAGTCTCGAGTGTATGTCATGCTGTCATATCCTGAAAGACTGTGTGTAGCTAACCTTGTTGGTAGTACAATTTGTGAACAGAAGGGTGGAATAGAGAGTATGATAATGAAATTGCTAGAACTTAAGTGAAACAAATTTTTTTTTTCTATGTATTAATTCTTTTGCTGTGGTTATATTTTCCTGCGTGAAAAGAACTGACAAAAGGAGATCAAATAGCCCATATGAAGCCTAGAAAATCTTAGGCAAATTTTGGTCTAAATAAATTGCAAGGAAAATCTTCAATCCCTTCCTACAGACCATGCATACATCTGGCTCTCAGTCCTTATAAGGAGGTCAAAAGGAACTACATGTCTCATGGTGTCAGGAATATCTTTTTAAACAGAAAACTGAGAAGTGCAGTGAAAGGATTCAGTCTGGATGCCCTGTCCTTTGGATGGGGGAAAATTTTGTTCAGGTCAATTAAAGCATTTCTTTGGCATACTTGAAAAATCTGTTAAACCTGACACTATTTTGCACACTAGCGAAGAGGACTGGATTTTGCATTATGAACAGGTTATTTTAATGTTTTTGAAACTTTTCCAAATATTTTTTCCAACTCAAGAATTTATTGAAAGCAATACTTTCATATCAACAATTTTTGTTTTGAGAAATTAGTATTTTATGGGAGAAAACTTAAAATTTACTTCCCTTTATTTTGAAAATAAATGGAACTTATTTTATTATTGTTGCTTCATTGTCTAAGTGTACATTTCAGATTGTTTTCCTTGCTTGCTCTCCATTTTCCAGTGTTGTTTCCTTAAATGGCAATGTACAACACAGTGTATATTAAGTCTGGGGATCATTTTTACCTCTAAGTGCTCTAAAATGGAAGATTCATCCCTTCACCACAATTACTGTGCCATGAAGTGTGACGGTTTAATGAAGCAACGATCAAGTTTGTGTGTACAAAACTGAATGCTTTATTCAACACAACTCTTGGTATATATAGGGTTTTGGGAAAGAGGGACAAACATTCCATTCATATTTGGGATTAAAGGTCCGGAAAACATAGGGAGATATTTTTCTTCAAACAGATAAACAGATATTTCCTTATCACAATCATAAGGCAGATGGGGCAAACAAAGTGATAAAGGGATTTACCTATGGAGTCTACAAATCTGCTTAATTAAAAGATAATGTAAGAATTTCAGGGAGTGGATGTAAACAGACTATCCTTGTCTTTGTTTAAATCCCATGGTTTCTGGCTAAGATAATTTCTTATCTCTACAGTGTCATCAGATATTCCTGCTCCAACACCAAAGTTTGATTTTTCACAAATCATTATTGAGATGGATCAATATGAGTTAGCAGTTCTATACCGACTTGTGTCCCAGGAATTAAAAACACTTAAAAAACATTACTAGAGCCTGACAATTCCCTGTGAAGTTTAAAGAATTATATGGTGTCATTTCTCCAATTTATTTGGCTGCATAAACATCGTAGTTTAGAACAGTACCACTGACAGTTCCCCGTACTTTGGCTGCAGTACCTTGAGTGAAGCAGAAAATGCTACCATAATCATCAATAAACTATGCATAACATCAAAGAAGGGGACTATAGAAGATCATTGGTGGGGCTTATGGGGAAAAGGGGATCCCAAGATCAGATGAAGGAGTTGAGAGTTTTGGAACACTTATTATCCAACAGTAGCAGAGGAAGGGAAAGCAGTTATAGAAACTCCTGGATTAAGCAGTTATAGAATCTCCTGGATTAGGAGCTGGCTGGAGGGTCGGGTCCAGAGAGTGTTGGTGAATGGAGCTGCATCCGGCTGGCGGTCAGTCACTAGTGGTGTTCCCCAGGGGTCTGTGTTGGGTCCAGTTCTGTTTAATATCTTTATTGATGATTTAGATGAGGGGATTGAGTCCATCATCAGCAAATTTGCTGATGACACCAAATTGGGAGGGAGTGTCGACCTGCTGGAAGGCAGGAGGGCTCTGCAGAGGGATCTGGATAGACTTGAGAGATGGGCTGATTCCAATGGGATGAAGTTCAATAAAGCCAAGTGCCGGGTCCTGCACTTTGGCCACAACAACCCCATGCAGTGCTACAGGCTGGGCACAGAGTGGTTGGAAAGCAGACAGGCAGAAAGGGACCTGGGGGTACTAATTGACAGGAAACTCAACATGAGCCAACAGTGTGCCCAGGTGGCCAAGAAGGCCAATGGGATCTTGTCCTGTATCAAAAATAGCATGGCCAGCAGGACCAGGGAAGTGATCCTTCCCCTGTACTCTGCGTTGGTGAGGCCACACCTTGAGTATTGTGTTCAGTTCTGGGCCCCTCAGTTCAGAAAGGATATTGAGGTGCTGGAGCGGGTCCAGAGAAGAGCAACAAGGCTGGTGAAGGGACTGGAGCATAAGTCCTATGGGGAGAGGCTGAGGGAGCTGGGGTTGTTTAGCCTGGAGAAGAGGAGGCTCAGAGGTGACCTCATCACCGTCTATAACTACCTGAAGGGAAGTTCTAGCCAGGTGGGGGTTGGTCTCTTCTCTCAGGCACTCAGCAATAGGACAAGGGGGCATGGGCTTAAGCTCTGCCAGGGGAAATTTAAGTTGGATATCAGGAGAAAATTCTTTACAGAGAGAGTAATCAGGCATTGGAATGGGCTGCCCAGAGAGGTGGTGGATTCACCATCCCTGGAGATTTTTAAACGCAGATTGGAAGTGGCACTGAGTGCCAGGATCCAGTAAGTGGACTGGATTTGGACCAAGGGTTGGACTCGATGATCTCGGAGGTCTTTTCCAACCCAATCGATTCTATGATTCTATAAAAAAAGCCTGTCATTTGTTCAAACAATATTATTTCAGCAAAATCCTTTCATTAAACCTTCTTCATTATGCCTATAGCATAGTGATGCAATATCTATGTTCTTTTTTGATGCTCAGTTCCTTTTGCTCATTTTCTTTAACTGGAACTTTAAGTTATTTGGTACTAATTAGGTGCTTGAACTTCAAAGTTTATTTTGACCTCCCGTATCATAGCAAAAAAATTCATTGGGACATTCCAAATGAGAGCTGAGTGTTACAACCTGGTTTAGAAGTTCCACGCTTTACCGGGTGTTACGCTTTTATTTCAGGTTTCAAGAGATTTTGCCTACGCAAACTTGCAAAGCCTTTGATTCTTTGGTACCTTGAGTTCACGCCTGGAGAAAAACTTCACATTTTTCTCTAAGAGATTTCTTTTAATTTGGTGAGAAAATAGGAGCTTTGGCAAAAAGGATTTAACAGAAATAACATGCAACTTCAAAAAAGCATTACAACAGGTTACTGAAACTAGCAAGCATTGCTATAGTAAGGGAACCTTTGTTACACCCAGCAAACACAAACTTAAGTGAAATACAGTCAAGTTGCCCACAGGAGTAAAGGAAAAGAGATTAAGAGAAGGAAGAATAAAGAGAAAAAGTGAGGAGAGAAACATTACCACTCTGAAGGTCACATCTTGACAGGTAAGGAGGGCAGAGGCCAAGAGGGGATGGAGACCCCATGCATGTCTATTTATAGACGTTGTCTATTGTGGTCGCTCCCTCTAGGCGGGACCTTTGGCTCACTGACACTCACTGTCCCCCTAGCCAAAGTGAGGGGTGCCACAACCAATTAGAGGCTTCAGGGGGTGTGGTGTGGGCAGGCCACCAGGCGGACCTTATTGACAGCCCGGCCACATGGCTTTCCCTGCCATGTGCTCTGCATGGATGTGGCCATGTTGGCTACAGCCCTTCCTCCCACCCACACACACACACACAGACAACATGGTTTATTCGACCCATCAATCAAACAATCCAGTGAGATACAAAACCAGTCTATGACACTAAGCCACTTCTCTAGTGCAGAACGTTGTGGTCAAAAAAAGGTGGTAAAAGAAATGTATGTTTTCTTTTGTTTGTTAGTTTAACTCCTTAATTGGAAACTAGCTATCGAAAGTATGAGTAACTTGATACATAGACTCCAAAAAGAAAAATGCATTTTTGAGGGTTGCAGTAATTTTTTTTCAGAGACAGATTTCTTTAGCCTGAATAATTTGGTTGAAAAGTGGTTAAAAGTATTGTCAGAGCTATCTATGGCAAAGGAAAAGAAAGAAGTGGGCTTGAGAACGGGTGGGATTACATTGTGTGCTGGTGACAGCATAATTCATTTGCATTGCTTTTTAACACTCATATTGTTGCCAAATTTTAGGAACTCTCTGAACACGGACAAAGAGTCAGGTTTACAAAGGACACGTTTATTCTTCACAGGGTGCAAGGTAGAAGTTTTCCACAAATCAAGCAAACCAGGTTTATGTACACTAAAGTTTGCATAAACCTGTCTACCTAATACATAGTTATCACCTATTGCAGAGTCATTTAGCTTGCGCAACCTTATGCAATACTTGTTACTGTGCCTGTGTGGGCCTCTTCAGGCATCTCTGGTGTTCTCTGGTGGTTGTTTGGTGAGGTGCCCCCTACTCAGTTTCAAGCAAAGTTCAGCTCAGGATGTGCAGAACACAGGACTGTGTGCCAAATAAGATGTGATATGCATCTCAGGCACCCTGTCTTCTTAAATAATTGCCAAGTAGGACATAAAATCCAAAAGCTTTCCATAAGCATTAGGCAACACCTGCTTAACACACCTGATAACATCTATTTGCATTAAAAAAAAGGGGTTAAAGGTGAGAATGATACCATCAGTTTCCATCTGCAACAGAGATCAAAGGAAGGGGCAGAGAATTCTGCTTAAAGACTCAGAGAGTTCTGCTTAAAGACATCAATATTGGCTGAACTGAACTTGCAAGTGGTGATTGAGTTCAGGAAATTCACATATTTGCATTAAAATCATTTTGCTTGATGCTAATTCAAATGTAGTTGAGACTTCTTAGGCGATAATTTTTGAAGCCTTTATGCTGAATTCATTTTTTCCTGATGAAGCTACTGAGTTTTGGTACTCATGCTCCTGTGTCAAGGCTGCAAGATTCCCCTTACACAGATCAGAGCAAATCTCACATAGTTTCCTGAAGGTCTCAGTCTTTATAAACTCACTCATTTTTTGCTCCTAAACAGCCTCCAGTGCCAATACTGACATTGTTCATGCTGTGTTATGAGAACCGTCAGACTGATAGTTTGTCCTTTACATATGAGTTCATGTTCATCTATCAGAGGAGCATTCGTGATAAAATGTGTCTAAACATTTTGAAACAATCATGGGCAACTCTATTTATTAAACTAGCAAAATTAGGTGGGATTGAGAAATTTAAGAATTATTAGGAAAACAGTGGGGAAATGATGTCTTTAACATATTCCACTGCTCAGGAAAATTCCAGCTTTTGATCATTCTTTGTCCAGTGAAATCCATTTCATAACAAGCTGGACAAGCCTCTGTTTGCATGTTGGGGTTGTCTATTCCAAATGGCTTTCAGCCAGCAGTTTTACTGAGAGTGGGAGCCATCTGATATTTCAGTGGAGAGAAAGAGAGAAAAAGCATTAGCAGAATTCAGGGAATCAGATAATCAAATAGTATTCACAATAGAGCCCATATTTTCTGTATAGTTTGATAGACAGTACAAGCTGTACAAAAACATTATTCAGTTGGCTTTTGTCCAATGAGCTCTTTTACACTCTAAACATGCAAAGCATGTGTTTATTGTTTACAGATTAATAAATAAGTGCTTGAACAGGTCCAATGAGAGTCAAACTGTCCTGTAAGACGGGTAAAAGAGAAGGACTGTAGAGTGATTTCTGATGAGGAATAACAACTTGCAGCAGGATTTTGTGCTTCTTTGTGTAGAAGATACACACCACAGGGTACCATGTGGTTTTACCTGCAAGACCATGGAGAGGACATGAGGAATTGGGATGGACAACCTACCTCAACCCTAGAGGCTCACGTGTGGGAACTGCCAGGAAAACCAATCATAAATGGAGGGTCTTCCAGGAAAGTTGCTGCTCCAGTCTCCAGGGAACAGTTTTCCAGGCAGAATGAAAGGTCTGATCATACTACTGACTCTATGGAGAGAAGTTCTAGTCCATTTCTGCAAAATGCTAGCAGGCAACTTTGTGATCAGTATTTAAGGGGTCCTGCCTCCAGGCAGGTGGAGGAGAGGGATAACTGGGTTTACTGAACTGTGTGGACTTGATGGCCTGGCACAACAGTCCCACAAGAGTACAAGGCTTTAGTAGAAACTGGTGCACAGTGTATCCTAAGGCCATCAAGCTATGCAGGGGCAGAACCCATTTGCATTTCTGGAGTGACAGGGGGATCCAAAGAGCTGACTGTACTGGAGACTGAAATCAGCCTGACTAGGAATGAGTGGCAAAAGCACCCTATGGTGACTGTCCCAGAGGCTCTGTGCGTCCTTGGCATAATCTCAGGAGAGGGTATTTCAAGGATCCAAAAGGGTACCGGTGGGCTTTTGGTATAGCTGTCCTGGAAACAGAGGAAAGTCAGCAGCTGTCTACCTTGCCTGGTCTCTCAGAGGACCCTTCTGTTGTGGGGTTGTTGAAGGTTAAAGAACAGCAGGTGCCAGTCCCTACCACAGCAGTGTACCAGCTGCAATATCACACCGAGACTCCCTAAATCCCATCCATAAACTGATTCGGCAGCTGAAGAGTTGTCTTAGTTTAACAAGATTACAACTTAGAAATTAAGAAACTTCAGGTGGAAGTGTGGAAAAGGAAAAGAAACAGTTTTTTTATTAACAAAACGTGAATAAACAACAAATGGTGCAATCAAAAACTTTCAGATGTGTCGAGGTTGACAGAGAACCTGTCAGCAGCCTGGCAATTAGTGACAAGGAATTTAAACAACTTTTAGGAAATATTTACTGTAATGCCGGACGGAACAAACGTAATGCAGCCCAGACCAAAGGTCAACAATCAAAATATGTATAGTGTCACCAATAGCATGTCACAGCATGCACAGTGTCTTCAGTGTCACCAATTAAAGTATATACAGTGTCTTATGCTTGAGACTTTTGACCAATTTTGTTGTGGCACGATAGTGTACAAAGAGTATAAAAGAAACACTTGAGAGCAATAAACAGCTTCCTGATCACCTTACACCTGGACTACGTCTGATATCTGTGTCGTTTTGGCCGTTCCGACTTTAACAACGACACAAGAAACAAAACAAAGTCCCAGTTCCCCAGGTGGGGGGGGGAGAAACCCGCGGCAACCTGGGTGGGGGGAAGGCAGGACTGTCCTGGTAGTTCAACAGCTGCTCGCAGCCACGTGTGCCTGCAGCAGCCAGCAGCCGATGGCTTCGCAGCCAGCAACGAAAGAGTCGTTTTTCCCCCAGGCATTTCCAAAGGCAGAATACCTCGCTCTGAGATGGGTAGGTCTCTCTGTCAGTGTCCCGTGGGGAAAAAAAAACTTCCTCTCAGGAAAAGAAAAGGAGGTAGTCGAAACTGTCCCCCCCCTCCCGCTCTCTCCGGTTGGCCGACAAAACCAAAAAAATCTCCGGACACAAAAGACTCCCGAGGCGTGTCCCAGCGCTTCCAGGGAACCTCCCACTTCCCCCCACTCCCACGCTGCCCAGCGCTTGCAGCTCTGCTCCGTCCCCCACCCTCTCCCCGACTCCCCCCATTCCGGAAGAAACAGATGGGGGGGAAGTGGGAAAAATGGGACGTTAGGGAAAAAATTCCAACATCTCTTTTCAAACCTATGACAAGAGCCAAGGAGTGATCAGCAGGACCCACTCACCCTTTCACAGCCCCATATGGCCAGTGCAAAAATCTAACAGAGAATGGAGACTGACAATAGATTATCGTGGCCTGAATGAAGTCACACTGCCTCTGAATATTACCATACTGGACAAGCTGGAACTTCAATAGGAACTGGAGTCAAAGGCAGCCAAGTGGTGCCACAATTGATATCACTAATGTGTTTTTCTCAATTGCTTTAGCAGCAGAATGCAGGCCACAGTTTGCCTTCACTTGGAGGGGTATCCAGTACACCTGGAACCAACTGCCCCAGAGGTGGAAAAACAGCAATAAACTGAGAGAATGATTTGAGCTAATTAAAAACAGTGTAAGGTCAATACAACCTGGAGAAAGAAAAGAAAAACAAATAGTAAAACTTAATTGGGCCCCTATAAAGACATAAAACAAGTTACCTCCCTTTTACCTTGTATAAGATTTGTAGTGAAGGGACTTCATTTATTTAACTAAATAATAACACCTTTGTTAAAAATTTATAACTTTGTATAGATAACAAGCTAACATCTGCTGAATGTCTGACTTGACAATGTGTAATATTTATGCTTATGTATAATGAACATTCATGAAGTAGCTGGGGATAAATATAGAACAACTGTCTTCTTTGGGTGTGACAGGCATTGGGAGTTGCTAAAACTCCTCCCTGATCACCCAGCACTGAATTTGCTTTTATCATATAATAAATTCTAATTGGCAATCACCTGGCTTTGGGTTTCTATTTCTCACAAGCCCTACCATCTTCCATGGACTGATCCAGACTGCACTGGAACAGGGGGAAGCTCCAAAACACCTGCAATACATTGATTATATAATTGTGTAGGGCAATACAGCTGTGATGGTTTTAAACTTCAGTGAATTCTTTCCACACAGGCAGCAGTCTCCTGTTAAGGAGAGATACATATCGAGATTCAATTGTGTCTTCTAGCTCAGGTCTTAATGGCTTTCCCATTGAAAAGCTAATAACATCCACATACCAACTGAATCGCTTAAGGGAAGCCTCATTCCCAGGTGTAGCCATGGCTGAGGGGCCGGTGGGGGGTGGGGAGCATGGGCAAGGAGTTTTTGGACTTGGGGGAGGAATTTGCTCTCTTCTTTCCTGCCTTGGAGGTGGTGTGGAGGGAGACTTCAGCGTTCACCCTTGACAATTTCCACACTCCTCTGGTTCCATTGCCTTTGGCGCTCAGCTGTTGCCTTGCTGAGGCTTGCAGTAGCTCGGGGAGAGTCCCAGCTTGCCCCCCAATCCCTCATGCCCTGTGATGTCTTCTCTGCAGACTGCCATCACTGCCTGGGTGTGCTCTGGACCCGTTGGGGACCTGCACCGTCTGCAGAGGAGTTTCTATTCCCCTCCCCCTCGGGAAAACGGTGAGAGAGTCCCTGTGGTGCCCACGGGAGGGGTCCCAGACTGTCTGCTGCTGCAGAGACCCGCCATTGTTACATGGGGTTTTTTGGAAGTCGGCACCACTCTCTTGGCTGGCCCCTTTCACCCTCCTGGAGCCCAACAGCGCCCCCTGGCAATCATCAGTGAGGTACTGCAGCCTTTGCCTCCTGGAGCCCAACAGTGCGCCCTGTTGTTTGCGGTTATAACTGCTCTGAAAGGCAAAGACACTTAATTATTTGAAAGTTTCAGTTACGGTGTTGTTGCTTGTTCTGTTTTTGTTTTATATATATATTCAGTAAAGAACTGTTCTTTTCTTTTCTACACTTTTTTTTGCCTGAAACCTCTTAATTTCAAAGTTATAGTAACTTGGAGGGAGGAGTTTGGTTTTTGTTCTTATATTCCAGGAAGGTTCCCACCCTCCTTAGAAGACATTTTGTCTTGTAAAACTAAGACAACAGCAGAAGAAGTTTTTGAGAAAGGGAGGAAAATAATCCAAATCCTTCTGAAAGCTGGTTTTTCCATGAAACAAAGTATAGGGACGTGCACAAGAGATCCAGTTTTTAGGAATAAAATGGCAAGATGGACATTGTCAGATCCCAATGGATGTGATTAACTAGATAACAGAAAAGTCTCCACCAGCTAATAAGAAATAAAAACAAGCTTTCTTGGCCACTGTGGGATTTTGGAGAATGCACATTCTAAATTACAGTCTGATTGTCAGCCCTCTCTATTAGGTGATCAAAAAAAAAAGAATGACTTTAAATAGGGGCCCTGAACAACAACAAGACTTTGAACAAATGAAACAGGAGATTGTTCATGCAGTAGCCCTTGGGCCAGTCCGGACAGGGCAAGATGTAAAAAATGCACCGCACACTGCAGCTGGGGAGAATGGTCCGACCTGGATCTGTCAGAAAGTAGCACGGGAGACTCAAGGTTGATCCCTGGGGTTTTGGAGTCAGGGATACAGAGGATCTGAAGCCAGCTATACTCCAGCTGAAAAGGACATACTGGCAGCTTATGAAGGGATTCGAGCTACTTCAGAAATTATTGGTACTGAAGCACAGCTCATCCTGGCACCTCAGTTACCTGTGTCGGGTTTCGATGTTGAAAGTCCATTCCAATGTTTAATCCAATGTTCTTCTGTGAAGAAATTCCTCCTAATGTCCAATCCGAACCTCCCTGACATAGCTTGAGGCTATGTCCTCTCATCTTGTCTCTAGTTGTTTGAGAGAAGAGGCCAACACCCACCTGGCTACAACCTCCTTTCAGGTAGTCATAGAGAGTGATAAGGTCCCCGCTGAACCTCCTCTTCCCCAGGCTAAACAACCCCAGCTTTGTTGCCCTGGACTTGCTCCAGTGCCTCAATGTCCTTCCTGAATTTATAGGGACACAACACTCGAGGTGCGTCCTTACCAGTACTGAGTACATGGGAAAAAATTACTTCCCTAGTCCTCCTGACCACACTATTTCTGATACAAAGCAGGATGCCATTGGCCTTCTTGGCCACCTGGGCACATGCTTGTAGGAGGCGTGTCCAAGGCACGGGGGACGTACCGGGGCAGAGAAGCCCAAAGGAGCATGCGTCTAAATGGATAACCCTATTGGTTAGAAGGTCACATGATATCAGGGTATAAAGGGAAGCGTCGAATTTGAAATAAACCTCTTTGATTACCACCTCAGAAGAGCGTACATCCTTCTTTATTACATAAATGCTTAGTGTCACGTGGTTCCCACACGTGGCGCATCGGACAGGGACTTGAAACCTATATTAGGTAGATTAAAATATCCTGGATCAGGCAAAAAACTCGGTAATTCTGGTATCGTCTCAATTGTTTGGAGACGGGAATTTTCACCAAAAAAAATCTAGACGCCTGTAAGCCGTTGTCTCAGTGGCATCTGAGAAACGTGATCTTAGTTTAGTGAACTCGAAAAAATATTAGACGTGCACAGGAACAAGAAGAAAAGAAGAAAGAAGAAAAGAAACTGAGAGATCGGAACAGTGAGCAGCCAAAAGACACCTAAGTGATGAGTCAGGCTGAAAGGCAGCGCCAACATCCAGTACGCGGCAAGAACCTTTCCCTAAGCGACGCCATGTCTGCAGCTCGGAGAACCGGGCGGCGGAGCACCCTAGAACCACTCGGCTGTGCGCGTAAAAGCACCTCCACCGCTGCCGCCTTCTAACATCCCCAGCCCACCGCCAGACCCCGGGAAGCCCGCATCGGTTTTCTGCCTAGTAGAAAGTGTTGCAGCTCACCGCCGCAGCTTACCACTTCCTGCTGATCCCTGCCTGTCTGTGACGACAGCGTGGACCCTCAAAGCCAAGGAAAAACCACTCAGAAACCATGGAGACCCCAAAGGAACTTCCCACCGCTTTTCCACCGCTTGCAGCCTCTGGAGCCTCGTTGGAGCGACGCTAGGACTGCACACCGCGCCAGCCGCAGCCGCCAGCCGTGCCGCAGCCGCCGCACCGCCGAGAACCCATGCTGCCACCAACACCGAGACGCCGCAGCCGATCCCGCTGCCGTTGGAGAAGCCCCCGGACAGACACTGCGCCCCGCGCTGAGGAGCCGAACCCCCCCGCCGCCGCCACGCTGCTACAACCACCCGCGACCCCCCCCGCCACACCTGGAACCTCCAGTCGCACCGAGGGACCCCTCACCACTGCAGCCAAACGGAGAAACTGCAACCGACTCAGAAACCGAAACTAAAAGCAGCCAGACAAAAGACTCCCAAACACGTGTGCTTGCAGCTGCCTGGAGCTAAGGTAAACATGGAGAACTTTGTCTCTATGGAAACCTCACAGACATTGAAACTGCTTGTAACTTTACTGCTAAAATCTTACCACATTCAAACTACAAAAGCAGAGTTCTGTACACCCCACACTCCCAATAACAGAATTGTTACATTTAAACACGTAGAAAACACTGGAACCGAGGCAAGTGACCTCAGAGCTTGCAACATAATACCAATTTATGCAGGGATAAGGTCTCCCCTGCACAAGGCGCACGAGCAAATTAAACAATTAACGCACACCCCACCCTCCACTCACACTGCTAACAGCAGCATGACCCCCAATCATAGTAACAGAAACTCACGAAATGTACTGGGGGGAGAGAAAAGAGCCGTTTGTGAGTTAAACTTCGGGTCAGAAACCGAGTACCACAGAGACACAAGTCACTGGGAGGGAACAAAGCCTGAAATGCGAGATCCCAGCCCATGGGGTCAGCGCACAGAGCTCTGTTACAGTCATGAGGGAGATAACCCAGCATATTTACCACCCCACGCTGCAGATGAACAGCGACCATGTGTCTCGGACTGGGCACAGCCATCTTGCCCGCCAAACAGACCAAAAGCCGATCTGTCTCTTCCGACCCCAGCGCCGCCCCGCCCCACCCATAGGCACAAGAGGGAAGGCAGCCCAGCCCCCTCGCCTCCTCCACCACCCTCCCACCCCCCCCCCACAGAGAACCGGGATTACTGGGGCCACGGGGGGGAGGCAAAGAAGGATGGAGAAGAAGAATCAGGAATAGTTCCAGCAGGAGGGAGCGAAGAGGCAAATGAGAGAAAGTTAACATGCGGGAACAATGTCTGGACAAGGCATTTTGAGTGGGAAACTTGAATGATATTCAAACATACTCAATCGATACTAGCCAACGTCAGCCCCCTCAATTTCAACCTCTATCATATGAGGCTACAGAGAAATTGAGGCAGTTGATAAGAGATGCTGACATGTCCTTAACCAATACTTTCAAGTATTTGGAGACATTGAGTTCCATCTATTTTTTTACCCCACATGACTGGAAGAATCTAATGAAATTAGTTCTTAATAACACCCAATATACAGTCTCGTTATCTGACTTTCGAGAGAATTGTGCTAAACATGCAGCTAATACCCAAGCAGGCATAACAACAAACCAATTAACTGGGGAGGGGAGTTACAGCACAGTAGATGCCCAATCAACCTATCCCCGGGAGGTGTACAAAGTAACAGCCAAACAGGCCCTTAAAGCCATGAAAAAGCTTCTCACTACAGACCAAAATAACAATCTGTCCTCCACAAAAGTGTTACAAGGTTGTACTGAACCAAATTCACAATGCTTAGATTGGCTGCAATCGGCTTTAAACAAGCAAGTTGAGTACAATAAAGCTAGAGAGACGCTGTATAAGCAATTGGCTTTTGAAAAGGAGAACACAGGCTGTAAAAGAACTTTACAGGCCCCTCCTGAAGGGGAGAGCTACAGCATTGCTGAGCTAGTTCAACCCTACCAAAGAGTTAGCTCTGTGAAACACCAATCTACCCCTTTTGCTACAACCCTAAAAGCCCAGTTAGGAGTAAAAGATGAGGCCAGACACAGAGCTAGTTGTGTTAGATGTGGTGACACTGACCACTTTCAGAGGGATTGTCCTTGGAGACCCTAAGCAACAATATCCCACAAGTACCTAAACAACAGGGAATGGACTGAGTTGTACCAAGAGTGCCGTGGGCGAGGCAGAGACCACGCCATGAGCATCACATTGCTTACTGCCGTGCTGCTCACTATCCTCCTCTCTGCCACCCGCTTTCCTGAGCAAGAAAGGAAGCAGCTTGAGGCAAGCCACAATGTGCCAACAACCAGCCCCAAAAATACCCCTGTGTTCTGCACCCCCAAGAAAGGTGAGAAGTGGAGAACACTGTAAAGGTTAAGAGCAGCAAACACAGTCATAAAGCTTACAGGAGCGTTGCATCCAGGACTGCCTTCACCCGCTATGCTCCCAACAAATTGACCTCTAATAGTAATTAATTTAAAAGACTGTTTCTTTACCATCTTCCTGCACCCTGAGGACAAGCCAAGGTTTACCTTTTCCATCATGGCCTTGAACAATGCACAGCCCATGCAAGGCTACTGCTGGGCTGTCCTTCCTCAGGGGATGCAAAACAGCCCGACGAGAAATCAGACAGTTATCATACACCATCACGTAGATGACATATTAATAACCACGGCCACAAGAAATGAACTGCCATTTGTTATTACTGCTCTAATCAAAGCTGTCCAAGATGCTGGGTTACAGGTTGTGTCAGAGAAGATCCAACCATCACAACCCTGGACTTACCTTGGATGGGAAATCATGCAGCAGAAAATTTCCCCACAGCCACTGCAACTCGAGGTAAAAAGCATTTTAACTTTACACGGGTTGCAAAAACTCCTGGGAGCCATCAACTGGTTAACGCCTGTTTTAGACATAACCACAGAGGAGCTATACCCTCTATTTGAGCTGCTAAAGGGGGACTCCAGCCTAACATCTAACAGGTCTCTGACAGCAGAGGCAAAGCAGGCATTAGACATTTGTGCCAAGGCAATAGAGAATAGACAGGGCAGGAGGAGAATTCCTGAATATCAAATCTTCCTAGCCTTAGTTCCCAGCAGGTACCAGCCATTTGCAGTCTTGTTTCAGTGGGATCAGACTGAGAAAGACCCGCTGCTAATTCTGGAGTGGCTCTTTCTGCCCCACACACCACCTAAAACTGTGTGGACTACTAACGAAATGTTTGCTAAGTTTGTCATTAAAGGCAGAGGACGACTGCAGGAACTAGACGGAAGGGATCCTGCCATCATCTACATCCCAGTTACGAAGGACAACTTAGATTGGATGCTGGCTGAGGACGCAGGATTCCAAGCTGCCTTGGCAAGCTTTGACGGTGACATTTCAATCCATCTCCCTAAACACAGATTGTAGGCAGAAATTGGTAATTTACCTTTAAAAACCACTACCAGATGCAAAAATGAACCAGTGAAAGGCCTCACGGTCTTTACAGATGCATCTGGAAAAACACGAAAAGCTGCAGTGACCTGGGTAAACCCTAATACAGGACAATGGGAACGAGAGGTACAGACCATGAACCAAGGCTCTGTGCAGGTTCTGGAACTGGTTGCCATTCGTATTGCCTTGGGGAAATTTTCTGAACAACCTATTAATATTGTAACTGACTCTTGTTATGCTGCAGGGTTAGTCTCACATCTAGAATGTTTGTTTCTTCGAGATGTCTCTAATCCTCATCTGTTATTTGAAATGTGTTCTATTTGGGTTCTTATCAATCACAGAAAGTTTGATTTCTACATAATGCACATGAGATCTCACACTGACATGCCAGGGCCAATAGCTGACGGGAACTGGGAGGCTGACAAAGCAGCAATGTTTAACACCATACCCAGAGTCCTAGAGCAAGCAAAATCGTCTCATTCATTTTTTCATCAGAATGCACATTCTCTAAAGAGACAATTCAAAATAACGATTAATCAAGCTCGAAACATTATCATGGCATGTCCAGACTGTCAGAAAATCACACCCATGCCATCTCAGGAAGGCTTTAACCCCAGAAGGTTAATGGCAAATGAGATCTGGCAAACAGATATCACACACATCTCTGAATTTGGCACATTAAAATATGTACATGTAACTGTAGACACACATTCACAATACATAACTGCCACAGCACACATGGGAGAGAAAGCCAAAGATGTAATAAGACACTGGTTCAGTTGTTTTGCTACCCTTGGTACCCCAAAACAAATAAAGACTGATAACGTACCAGCATTCATCTCAGAAAAGGTAAGAGATTTCCTGTGAGATTGGGGAATTTCACATGTCACAGGAATCCCACACTCACCAACCAGACAGGCAATTGTGGAAAGAGCACACCGCACACTGAAAGAAATGTTAGCTAGACAGAAAAAAGGGGGGAACCTGTATAGCCCGCAAGAGCGTCTGTGGAAAACCACATATGTTATCAATTTTTTAAATTGTGACAGCGTTGAAAGAAGCAAGTATGAAAGGCAACATAGACCTCAGGCGTCCGCCTCTCCCAAACCACCGGTCATGGTTAAAGATTTAATTTCGGGACAGTGGACGGGACCCCTAGATCTTGTGACTCAGGGGAGAGGCTATGCCTGCGTGGCTACAGGAAAAGAATTTAAGTGGATTCCTTCCAGGTGTGTAAAACCCTATTTAGGTATACAACCACAGCAGCAAGAACCAGAGTAACGCAGAAGTTATAAAAGAGTTATGTTTATGTTTCAGGTTTACATTAAGGGATGACCAATGTGGTGAAAAGCAGTCTGCAAAGTATCTATGCATGTGTGAGTATGAGTGAAAGACGGCCGTCGATGAATGAGCGAGTGAATGAATAAGAGAGTTGTTTGACTGGACAAATATTAAAACACAAAACACCTCACAAATAACACTACCTCCACCACAGGGTCACTTTAAGAGAATTTAGTTTTGCTAAGCTTAGCCTGTTTTTTAAATAAAGTTGAACTCCCCAGTTATTTGAAACCCTCAGATTAATAAAGGTTATAAGTCTATACACGGTTGGGCTAAGGTCCCTAGGTTAATAAAGTTATTTCTCCAAGTTGCACTACCCTTTAGGAATATAAGAAGGTTTTAAAAGGTTTACAATAGAAGTATAAGAGGCCAAGCAAGTGATGTGCTGGGTCATTGCAAGCTTTGGTAGTTTACAATATACTGTGCTGATTGTTTGCACTGTTGTTATTACACTGCTTTTGTGACCTTCTTATATAATTGAGAGGGGGGTGATGTAGGAGGCCTGTCCAAGGCACAGGGGACGTGCCGGGGCAGAGAAGCCCAAAGGAGAATGCATCTAAGTGGATAACCCTATTGGTTAGAAGGTCACATGATATCAGGGTGTAAAGGGAAGCGTCGAATTTTAAATAAACCTCTTTGATTACCACCTCAGAAGAGCATACATCCTTCTTTATTACATAAAGGCTTAGTGTCACGTGGTTCCCACACACGCTGGTTCATGTTCAACCAGTTGTTGACCAGTACCCCAAGGTCCTTTTTCACTGGACCACTTTCCAGCCATTCTGCCCCCAGCCTGTAAGTGCTGCAGGGGCCAAAGTGGTCTTGTTGAACCTCATACTGTTGCTCTTGGCCCATTGATCCAGCCTGTCCAGGTCCCTCTACAGAGCCTTCCTACCCTCCAGCAGATCGACACTCTAACCCAACTTGGTGTCATCCGCGAATGCGGACAGATTGGATCTAGCTCCACCTAGACTCCTCTCTGATAAGGAGTTTAGAAAGCAAGGGGGTCCTGTCTGCACCTCGTGTCTCAACATGAGGACTTCTCTAAAAAACTATATCTGAAGCTCCCATTCTGCCCATGACACCTCTACATCATTCTTAGTTTAAAGCTCTCCTCTCCAGGTTGGCCTGCCTGTTGACAAAGATGCTTTTGCACTACTTTGTTAGGTGGATCCTATCTCTTCCTAGCAGTTCTCAGTCCACAAAGTGGGTCATAAAAGCCAAACCCCTGTCCATGACACAAGCTGTACAACCAGGTGTTGACCTGCAGGGTCCATCAACTCCTTTCCAAGCCTTCCCCCTTCACCAACAGGGTAAATGAGATGCAACCTGGGCCTTCATGCCCTCGGCCCTCATTCCCCAGAGCCATGCAGTCATTCTTGATATGCTCAAGGTCTCCCTTGGTTGTATTGTTATCTGTTGGATCAGGCTACAAGCTGGGTGTTGAACAAGATAAGGAAAGAAGCAAATCCTGCAAGGTGGGATAGTGGGGTTTTTTTCCTTACACAAATGATTCAGCTGTGATAACTCCCCTCTGAGGAAGCATCAGGGCATTCATATGTAACCTGAAGGTATTCATCTCTGCTGATGGGCCATAATGGGTCATAATGGATGTAACTGATGCAATAGGCAGCTGTAACTTCTTTGAAGGTGTCAAAGACTCCTAAAATGTCCAGTATTACATCGTCCAGTGTAACACTCCCCGCCTCGGGGTGATACCAGGGCATTTCCACCTAACCTAAACATAATATAATCTAGGATGGACTGTGTGTTGGGGAAACTTTTCCCCACCACTTGATGGATCCATCACTTCGACCAAGGAACATTGAAATCGCAACAACCAAGTCTCAAGATCTACAGGTGAGGGAGGGAACCACCCCGGATCATGCTGCCGCTTGCTCCCCCCACCAAGACACACTGTACCCGCACCACTATTGCTGGGGGTTGGCATAAAGGCAGGTAATTCCTGATTCGGATGATAAAGCTTCCCAGGTTTTTCTTTTTGATTTGCCTCTGGGGAGACTGTGTGGCTTGCAGCACAGGAACCGACACCATTTTGTTTTTTTGTCCTAGGGGGCCAGGTTATACTCTGCCTTTGTTGGTTAAAACAGTTCCTCTGCATTGTTGTATTTTATTGCACTATCTTTAGTAAATTGTAACTCTGACTTGTACTCTCTCTTGGTATTTCTTCCTCTGCTATCGAAAGGAGGCAGTTGAGTGGGGTTCATTTCTCCCACCAGTTTTCTTTTAAACCAGCACAACCTAGCAATACTCTAATCATGAACATCTGCCTATGTATTACAGAAAATATGGCACCAATGTTAAATAATTTCCCACTGTCATACTTGTAGTCTGCTGTAGAAATCACATTTACCAACTCCCAATTTTATCATCTGATCACAATGATTCTGACAAGTTGTGGGAACTGTTGACTATCACGAAGCTACAATACAAAATATTATTGTCCACAGAAGCAGAAGTCACACTAGGTCTCAAAGGAGACAAATGCTAAAGACAGGGAGGCAAGCTGTAATTAAGAAGTGACTTAGTATCTGTTGGTAAGGAAAGTTTATTTTGGTTTTCAAAAAATTAGCTATTTTACTATTATGGTAAAGTGATGCATCATTTCTTAATTAAACAAGAGAACACTATTACATCTGAAACGTGGACTAATTATTTTTAAAGCATTAATCAATTTTTTTAAGAACTCTGCAGTAATAATGTAGTCCCTTTGCGGGAAATAATTAAGATGGTTTTATTACAAGCAGGGGCTACCTCGTGCCAGGGTGCCTGGGGGCGATTTTGTTTGAAGGACTGGGGAGCCATTTTGTGGTTGTGGACTGATGGACTGCTTGTGGTTCTGCTTGAAGGTGCTTATTGCTGCTGCCTACCTGCTGCTACATACAGTTCTGCTTGAGGTTACCTATTGCTGCTCATTGTTGCCTACTGCTGCTTATAGTTCTGCCTGCTTACTGCTACTTATTGTTACTTACTGTTCTGTTTACTTATTGTTACGGTGCGAAGGCGAGCAGGGAAACAACCTGATAGGTGGATGAAGACAACCAATGGACTGTGCCAGAAGGCAAAGATCGCCTTTTAAGGAAGAAAAGAACGAGGTCTGGCATGGGAGGAGCGAGGGAGTGGTTATGCTAATCAAAGGGTCTTAAAAGTGCTCGTCCCTCCCATTCAGGGGTGCTTGAACCTGGTCACGAGTTTGGTGCACCCAGTGCGCTGTTAATAAAGTTCTTTGTTTCACTTTATTTGGCCATCTCTGAAATTTTAATTAGAAATATTTCTCACACCTTTGTTGCTAACACAGTAAGATTTACCTTAACCATAATCTCCTTATTGATACAAATATAGTCTCCTTTTAGTTAATCTCAGGAAAACATTTCAGAAGTGCTCTAATCTGATAATTTGTAGACTGAAAGTTGAAGTGGATTGCTTAGGAGCCATTTTTTTATGTTTTACACAGTAAAAAGATGGTTGACAGAGTCAATTTGCAGAGCAACCTCTTCTCTCTAATTACTGCTATACTAACATAAAAGAACAGTCCTAGGAAGTAGAGAAATCCATTTACTCAATTTAAGTAGTGGATTTTTCTATTACCTTTCATGTTAGCCTTGCTACATTCCACCTGTCACCCTCATTTTATGAGGGCAATGCTCTTTTAAACAGTTTTGTAACTGTAATAAAGACCCACTTCAAAATCTTTCAAAGTAGACTAAGGACATAAAAAAAACCCATAGCCAATTTCACTAATTCCTGGTAATGTATTGTAAAATCAAATTATTTGCTAAAAGGTCTAATAAATCTCCATCTTCAGGTATAGAAAATAACATATCCTCTATTTCTTCTAGCATGAGACTCTAGTGACTGTTCTCTTAGAATCATAGAATCATTAAGGTTGGAAAAGACCTCCAAGATCATCAAGTCCAACCATTAACCTAACACTGCCAGGTTTACCACTAAACCATGTCCCTAAGCACCACACCTACATGGTTTTTTAACACTTCCAGGGACAGTGATTCCACCACTTCCCTGGTTGGCATGTTTCAATGCTTCACCACCCTTTCAGTGAAGAAATTTTTCCTAATATCCAATCTAAACCTCCCCTGGTGCAAGTTGATGCCGTTTCTTCTTGTCCTATGGCTTGTTACTTCAAAGAGACTGATCCCCACTTTCCTACAACCTCCTTTCAGGAAACTGTAGAGAGCAATAAGGTCTCCCCTTCAGGCTAAAAAAACTCCGGTTTCCTCAGTTGCTCCCCATAAGACTTGTGCTTCAGACTCTTCACCAGCTTCGTTGCCCTTCTCTGAACATGCTCCAGCACCTCAATGTCTTTCCTGTAGTGAGGGGCCCAAAACTGAACACAGGATTTGAGGTGTGGCCTCACCAGGGCAGAGTAAAGGGGAATGATCACTTCCCTAGTCCTGCTGGCCACACTAACACAAGCCAGGATGCTTTCATAAAGGCATGCTGGCTGGGTAGGTAGTCTTCTGACTACTCACTCTGCAGTTGCCCCAGCTAATGTGAAATTTATTTTAAGAAACATTTTGTTGGTAGCAGGAAATGGACTGACTCAAATGGACAGATCTTATTTAAATCAAGATAAGAATTTTTTTAGTACTCTTAACAGGAAAATAGATTTTTTTGGGTAAACTGTCCATAACACTGTGCCTGTATGTGTGTATTTGTAAACATGTATATAATTGGAATATGTATGTATGTGTATAGTTGGAAAGCTTAAATCTGATATAACATGATGGCATGGAAAAATTCAGGGTGGATAATGTTATGGTTTAGCTAAATGAAGAAGATTGTCTTGTTGAATTTTTTCATATCATCATGTGGTTTTGGAGAGCGCAAGTGTAAGGGTAGATACCCTTCTGGAAGAATTTGTAATGAGGAGTTAGGGCTTTTTCACTTGGGAAGTCTTTCCTGCCTAAGAGTTCCTTTCTCTAAAATAGTTGGATGTTTTTCTTTTCCATCTCCTTTTGCATTCTAGAGAAAGATGCAGGCTCTCTTTCTCTGTTATGTGCAGAGATAAACAGATGTTACAGGCAGGTGCAGCAGACAGGGCCTGGGGGGGGCTCGGACAGAGAAGATAAGAGGCCTGGAAGAGAACAGGAGGTGTGTCTTTCTCAGGCCCAGTGCTTTTTGCAGCACTGGTGCAGTTTTTCCTTGTAAGTTTATTGTTCTCAATTTTTGGAATAAATTCTCCTGAACTTCCACTGTCTGGCATTTTTGGGGGTACCTGCATGTTATCTTACTTCTCAGTGAGGGTGTCAGAGACTGAAATGGTTAATGATTTACTCGTTTGTTGCCTAAAGAGACCGCGGAGAAAAAGACTTCAGGTCAATTTAGTGTATAAGATAAAAAGAGTGGGTCCTTTAATCAGGCCTTAGGCCCAGGGGAATACACATGACGCACACACACCCAGACAGTGGTTCTATGATTTTATAATAAGGTCCATCCAATCCCAGATCTATCCAGTCCCAAGTCCTGCCCAGTTATGCCCCTCGACACAACCCTTCTGGAATTGGGTTTGGGGTCTTTGGGACCCCTTCTTCCTCACCTTCATCTTCTTCACAGCACGTACAGTCCTTGGAGTTCCTCCAAAGTTCTGAATTTGAAGGTTGCTTTATCTGTGTGATATCTCCTGGTCCAGGCCTAGGGTGCGATGTTCTTAAACAGAGGTGTTTTTCTACAATTCTACCTTGAAAAGAAGACTAAACACGCTAATGGAATTTAGAGGGATTGATATGAAATGGGGTAATAGGGTTGGGTATGTGTAAACTACTATGTTAAGGTAAGGGATACAATGCAGTTACATTAAAATCTATATTTACTACACAACTACTTCTAAAATCTACAAAAGTTAAAAAATCCAAAAAGCTCTGAGGCATCACATTCTAGGATTGCCAGGGGACTTTTGCAGGCTGGGAAGAGGAGGTTGCTCACCCAGCAGGGTCCATCCCCCTGCCAGTGCTGCTGAGGGGTCGAGTCCTAAAAAATGGGGGAAGAGCCATTTCTGCCGTGCCCTTCACATGAACACTGCGCATCTGACCTGGGCTGTCGGAGACGTTGGAGGTTTGTGGCATGGCCCGTCAAAGCCCATCTCCCCACCAATCCTGAAAGGTGGGAAAAAACCCTTTTACCATGCCCCTCACAGGAACTCTGTGCATGCCCATAAGATGTTGGAGGCTCATGGCATGGTCCATAACATTATCCATGGTAAAACTCTCTGCCCCAGGCAGGTACAAGGCATTCTGGAAGTATATAATGACTCATAACTTCTTTGGGTGTGTGGGCTTCTGTGGCAGTTTGAGTCACATTAGAAATCAAAAATCCAATTTCCAGGTTTCCCCCACCCCTTCCCACAATTTATTTCAACACCGAAGAGAAAACTTTTAGGCCAGAGGTTTCTATAGGGGAAGGGGGAAGCATATATACATTTTATTTACACAAATAAATACTATACAAGCTAAAAGCAACTATATATATATATTACACTTCTATCAGTCCCTTCGAAGCTTCTCCCTCAATTAGTCCAGGAAAAGCCTTTTCAGGTTGATAGGCAACCAGTCTCTCTCTCGTGGGAGTGTTCGGGGCCCCCCAACCTTCAGATGTTTGCTGCAGTTCTTTCTTATTCATGAAGTCCAAGAAGATAGCTTTGAGTCTGTCCTCTCATACCTCAGTTCGTAGGTTGCTGTAGTGTAGTCAGTTTATCAACATATGTGTCCTGGAATTTCATTCCGGTTGTCCTGCGTTTAAATCACTGTGAAGGACATCCTCTGGGCCTCTCTCCGGTCCGTCTCTAATTTTGCCTGGGGTGTTTCTCTTCCCCTGGCACCGAGTTGTATTTAACCCGTCCACTTTGGCTCTGCTCCAATGCTGAGCCTTAAAATCCACCCCCCACCAGCCTCAATGCAGTGGGGGGGAAAAAAGCCCCCTAGCCTTGGCCACAGGCAGCTCAGTCCAGTTATACACTGTCCCAAGCATCCCGCAGTTGCGGAGGGGGGAAGAGGGCCTAGCCTCCTCCCTCTTACCTCTGGTGTTGTGAGTCGCGTCCCTCACAAACACTCCAAATGTTGCCTCTAACTCCGACCTAGGCAGAGTTGGGGGGCCACAGGGCTCCCCTTCCCCCTCCAAAGGGGGAAAGAAGGAGGCCCAGCCACCTCCTGGCCTTCTATACCTACACGCAGCAGTAGACACCAACAGAAAATTGCCAACAGCTTCCAGTGGCTGTGTATATATGATTTTTTCAGCAGAAGCGAACAAGATGAGTGGTGATTGGCTCTCCAGGGAACACTGCCCTGGCACCCAATCACCTCTGAGCCCCCCGGCTCTCAGGCGGGCCAATCTCAACCCATTACAGCTTCCCTCTCCCACCCCCAGCGGATCAAGACCATCGTTTCTACAACTATCAAGTTCCGTCACTGGATCCAGTGGGTGGTGACTATATGCCCTTATCCTTTCTTTCCCTTACTCTCCCTTACCCTGTCTTTCCCTTTCTCTCCCTTATGCATTTTCCCTAAAGGTTATCTTTATGCCCTATTGCTATAGATGATAGATATAGATGATAACACCCAAAATGGCAACATACCTGTTTACCTTTAAAACAAAATTGTTCTAAAATAAACCCCACATATATATGTTTTCAAACACTGATTATTTATTCAGTGTCGTTTCACTCTAATCCACCCCAAGGGATTTATTAATAAGAACCTGGGTTACTCCCCCCTTTTTCTGGGGCAGGTCGCAACAGGGGTACACCTCTGCTCTCTCTCCGCAGGGAGGGGGTGGAGAGGTATGAAGGGTCCTGCCGGGAAATACTGCGAGAACTTAATAGCATAAAACTTGCTAGCAGGAATGGAACTCTCTCTATCTGGTTCCAGGGGGGGGTGGGGGGGGGGTGCAAGGGCAGGAGCAGTCGGGCTGCTCTCTCTCTCGTCGTGGTTTGGGTCTCTGGCCATTTGCCCCTCCTCGCCACTGCTGTTGCTGCTCGGCTGGGTTGTACCTCTGCCATAGTGCCTACGCCACAACAGCTATCCCTGCCGCCCAAAGCTGTGCCACGGCAGTCATCTCTACCGCCTCCCCACTGTTCAGAGCCGTGCCGTTTCTTTGCCGCTGTGGTAGCAGCTGCCACCGTTGCTGCCATCCACGCATTCCAGCTCTGCAGCTCCTGTGTTGGATAGGAGCTCTCCCGTCGCCATGGTGACCATCATGTTCTGAGGGCTGACAGTGCCTCTGATGCCTGCAGGTCTGCTCCGGCTACATTGCGATCACATGACCCTGTCAGACCTTGCTGTGGCACAGAACTGAAACAGTGGGGTTATGTGATGTTTTTTCTGTTATTGTTTGGGGTTTGTTTTGTTCTGTTTTGTTCTCTGTTTTTAGTAAAACTATTATTAATTTTCATACTTCACTTGAACGCCTCGTAATTTCAAAAAAATGTTGTAATTTGGGGGGGTGGGGGAGTGTTTCTATTCCATCAGAAGTCCCGCCTCTGATTTGTCAGTAAACCAAGACAGATGATGGGAAAAAATATGCTATTTCACCCAGTGACTGCAAGGATATTTTAGAAATACTACTGCATACAATCTGAGGTCTCATAGGCACTATACCCCCAACTTAGTTGCCTGTACCTTTCTGCCATACCATCAAGCCTCTTTTTCTCCATCTCCACAAGTTTCCAGTGTCATAGATTTCAGTTTCTGCCTGTCTACTGTCCTCTTATAGTTCATGCTCATATTCTTTCTCACATCTAGTCACATTTTTCACTTTAACTCTCCTGCCCTTTCTCTTCTTTACACTTCCACATACCCAAATTTCCTCTTCTCTGTCTACCTGACCCCTAGCTCTTGCCTCCCTCCTACACATCTCCAACTTTTGCTTCCTATTCTGTCCACGTACCCAAAAACTCGGGACTGTCTTCTGCCCTTACACAACCCCTTTACAAAAATGTTTTGCTACATCTTTGATGCTTTGATTTCTTCTATCCTCTGCGTTTTTCTGTTTTCTGTAAATTCAGTTCTCCCCCACTGCAATTACCCATTTCTCTCCCCTGGGGTCAGTAATTTCTACTGTCTGCAGGGTAGGAAAAAATTCTCCCATCTTAGCTAGTGTGCTGAGTGAGAGAATGCCACACACAGACAATGACAGTAATTACAGGGAAGTCCTAGTCTGGACACCCTGGACATGGGTGTGCGCCTATGCACTGTGAGCACCTTGAAGACCTTCATTAAAGAGCTGCTATCTTATCTATTCTAATATTGTTTGGATATTTTTTCTTCCATTTTAGGCATCAAAATATCAGGAAGTAAATAGAAAATAATTAATCTTTTTAAAATTTGTTTAAAAAAGAAAAAGTTATACCATTCAAATGCTTTCTTAGGGCAGAAACTCCTCTGCTCCCACTATTGTCTTCTCATTCATCACTCAAAAGCCTGAAGCAAGGAAGGAACATGATGGAAAAGTACTGCATTCTGGTAATCTCTATCTTGTGAAATTAGTGGCCTCAACTCTCTTCAGAATTGTAAACTAATATTCTTACAATTCAAGTAAGCAAAACATGTAAAGTATTAGCATTATGCAACAAGAAAGTGAGAAACTGGAAGACAAGATTAAATTCTTCATAAGTCCTTGAAAATGAGGTACTTGTTCTTGGTAATATAACTAGTTTTGTATATTTATTTTTTTAACCTAAAACAGATTTTCCATAAAATGGTACTCTCTACCCTTATTGAAATTAACAGTTCTTAAAAATATATTTCAAAATAATGGCATAATTCGAGCCTGCACAGTAGATTTTTTAGGTGAGACGCAGCATGCGCAGAACTGGACCCACCCTTTAATCCCAAGGTTCATCTGCCAGGGTCAAGCGAGCTTGGACGGTGGCAGCGAGGTCCTCAGGATATAGGTTTAATTAGAGTATCCTTCTCTTAGATGGATGGTCTTACAGGGTTAAGCGAGCTCCATCTGCCCGGGTTTGGAGTTAGAGTTGTCCTTCTAGGATGACTGCCAGAAGGCTAGCAAGCTCATCCTGCCCATGGACATATTTTATCTGACCTTTCGTTTTTGACCTGTCTGGCATGGGAGACCCTACCGAAGGCACGTACCATCGCCAGCATAGCTCGCAACCGCATAGGGGTACACAGGTTTCTTTCCCACTAAAACGGTTAGGGCAAGGCTTTCACTCCCTACTTTTCTACCACCCATCTATACTCAATTCCAGGGAAATACCCAGGGAAATAAATCCAAAACAAACCGAACTTGGGCAGTAGCCACAGGTGAACCAAAAGCAAACCGATCCGGCCCCCGCACCCACCCGGGGCTCGGGTACCTCCCATGGCCCCACCCTGACCTTATCCTCCCCCCACCGTGTTTCCACAGATCTTCCCTTGCACTGCTCACTTGTGACACTCCATACAGGACTGCCCCACCCGCCCTCCCGCCATTCTGAGGACCCCCACAGCCCGCCCGACACCCCTCCCCTCCCCCAAACCGGACCGGCAAACCTCTGTGTGCTCCGAAGCTCCCCCTCTCCTCTCCCACGAGGGTGCAATCACTGCCGGTGGCCACACAGCACGCCCGGTGGCCGCTTGGCCCAGCGCGCCCGACGTCCAGCACGGCATGCCCGGCGGATGCCTGGCATAATTATTATTTTATTTAGTACTGCTATGAATTCTGTATCCAAACAAGCATTAGACAATATTATTATGATTGTTCTAATATTACTTATAAATGTTCAGTTAGTAGGTTAAATTAGTTGATTTTAGTGCTTGAATAGTGATGCCTCAGAATTTTTAGGATTTTTAGCTTTTTGTAGATTTTAAAGTAGTTGTGAAGTAAATATAGATTTTTTAGTATAATTGTATAGTCTCTCACACTTTAGAATGGTAGTTAACACTCACTAAACCCTATTTCCCCATTTCATATTGAGTTTTCTAAATTCTTTAGGCTAGTTTAGGCTCCTTTTCAAGGCAGAACTGTAGTAAACACCTTCTGTTTAAGAACATTTGCACCTCAGGTCTGAACAACAACATACCATCATAGCCAAAGCAACCTTCAAGCCTGGAACCTTGGAGAAGGTCCAAAGACAGTATGTGGCGTGAAGAAGGGAAAGATGAGGAAGAAAGGGGTCTTGGGATCCCCCGACTCAATTTCGAAGAGGCATGCAGGGGGCAGATCTGGGGAGGATCTGGAGGGTGGATAGTTCTGGTATTGGATGGACAATACTATTAAATTGTAGAACCACTGGACACAGTGCGTGCCCCTTTTCTGTACTCCCGTGGCCAGAAGGCCTTCATTAAAGACCTGCACTCTATCTTATCTCTACTAAATTAACCTGGTGAGCTTTTTTGCTCCTGATTTTTAGGCAACAATAGAATAACGTATTTTTGTGGGTTGGTTTCTGGGTTTTTTTTAGAAAAATAATTTATATGGGAACGTGAATGGATTATGGCATTAACTGTACTTCTACTAGTGATTGTGAGCATATTATATCTTTTAAACCAGAGAGCATCCTGAATAAGGTCTATTTTGTATTAGAAAGGGATAACAATAACAGTGAACTGCTTTACTAGGAATACAGTTTATATTACAAGATATTTGTTCTGCAAATATAAATTTAATAACCCCTGAATGAAAGATAGTACACAACAATCAAATTTTTAGCTGATATTTTATGTTGACAAAACCTTCTGTTGTAAGTCTAGTCCAATTGTTGCACTTTCTTAATTTCCATCAGGGACTATTAAGTGCAAAGGTACAAACTCTGGATTAGGGGGTTCATGAGTGAGAGACTGCTGAAAAAAATATCTCAGGAAAATATGCTTGTCATGCTACACTAGGCACCCACTACTGGTCATTTTCAGGGACAGAATACTGAATTATATGGACCATCAATCTCACCCTATACAGGTTTTTTAGACTTTGGTCATAAAACAAAGAGTCATAAAAATTTCATGCACTTGCCCTACTATTTCAACATCAGTTAATTATTTTTTTATATATATTAGTTCATTTTGTTTACAAATGGTTTTCCACAGACTGGAGGTGTGGAAAATCACATTTCGTGTTTACCACATTGTTTATACATTTTTAGTAATGCATTCTGAGAACTCATAAGGAAACATGGTTGGAAAATTCTTATTTTAAGTAGAAGAGTTGTTTACTAATGCAGAAGTATACATGATAATGCATTGTTTAAAAAGCATCAGACAAAAACTCAGCATTGAGCAAAATCCTTTTTCTCCCCTATAGCTCTTATTCACAGTTGCAAATAATGCTACAAAATCCAGCATGGTCATCTATCTTGTAATGACTGCTTATATAGAACCAGTTGGTTCTTTACATATGCAGGTTACAGAAATTAGGATATGTATATGTAAAAGGAAGGTATGCTCCTAACTAATGGATAAATGGAGGAACTACTACAATTAGACCTGTACTCACCAAGCTGAATTTAGTGCTGTGGGAAAAACTGGGTTCTAATTATGCTGAGACACACCACGTGTTTTTTTTACTGGGGAAAAAAAAATAAAAAATGAAGTTACCACCACCATTAGAGTCTATTTTAAAAATATGGTAATATCTTGTTACAATTAAGATATAAACATTATTACTATACAGACGTTATTTGTGCACTCATCCACAGAAGTACAGTCCATATTTTAAGCCCACAGAGGAGCGGGTTTTCTGGCAAAACCTTTGACCCTGTGGAGGACTCACACTGGAGCAGTCTGTTCCTGAAGGACTGCACCCTGTTGAAAGGACCTGTGCTAGAGCAGTTTATGAAGAACTGCAACTTGTGGGAAGGACCTATGTTGAAGAAGTTCGTGAAGGACTTTATCCTGTGGTAGGGACCTCATGCTGGAGCAGGGGAAAAGCATGAGGAGGGAAAAGTGGCAGACACAACACGTAATGAACTGACCACAATTCCTGTCCTCCACCCCCCAGCGCCTCTCAGTGGAGGAGGTAGAAGAGTCAGGAGTGAAGTTGGGAAGAAGGTGGGGGTGGGAGGAAGTCGGCGAGGAGGCAGCAGTAGCTACTGAGGTAAGTCCGGGGGTGAGCATTAGATCGAACTGTACAGGGGGTTTCCAAGCTCAGGGACACCTGGTCAGCAGCCCAGAGCCCCATCAGGTAGTGAATAGACTCATGATTGAGGCTGGGGCCAACAATCATTCCTTTTGTAGGAGGTGTGCTGTTGTTGATGAGCTGTGTCGCCAGGTGAAGGAACTAGGGGAGGAAGTGAATATGCTATGCAGTATTCGAGAAAATGAGCGAGGGATTGATAGGATATTCTCAGAGATGCTACAGTCTCAGGAGCCTTAAACCTCCATTGTAGTGGAGATGCAGGTGGACTTGAAACCCTGTCAAGTAGTTAGTCAAGGGTCTGTTGAACATGGAGGCTGGAAACTGGTTACTGCCCATATTAGGAGGAAAGTTCCTCCTTCTGAAAACTTGACAATGACAAGCAGGACTGGCACCTTTTACAACAGGTATGAGGCCCTGGAACTAAAAGGACAGTCAACTGATGAGGTGAGGCTGGGATAGAGGGGCCACCTAGGGCAACACAGTCTGCCCCCTGCATCATGACCTCCTCTGTTAAGAGGAAAAGAAGGGTAGTTGTAATAGGAGATTCCCTTCTAACAGGAGTGGAGGGCCTGATGTGCAGATCAGACACAACTCTGAAGGAAGTCTGCTGTCTCCCAGGAGCTTGGGTAAAGGACATTACTGGAAAACTCTCCAGTCTAGTGAGGCCCTCTGATTACTATCTGTTATTGGTTGTTCAAAATTTTGGGGTTTTTGACCATGGGATGATCTATTCAACACTTGGTCTACTGAAACCTGATTGGATGCATCTTTCTCAGAGGGGAAAAAGAGTTCTAGCACAGGAGCCAGCAGGGTTCGTTGATAAAACTTTAAACTAGACCGGAAGGGGGAAAGGGACTGTCGTGGGAGCAGTGAAAGGTTTAGACAAAAGTTATTAAAGAAGTCCTGCTGTTGAGCCACGAGGTGCAGAAAGGACACCCTTGCTTTCTAAACTCCTTCTCAGAGAGGAGCCTGGGTGCAACTGAATCCAATCTTCGCCTCAGATTACATCAATGGTTTAAATTTAAGGAATTATAGAGGTATGATTAAACTACTTTGTCCCGCAGGTTTTAATGATGGCAAATCAGATATATTTATATAAAATGAATTATCTATTATGGCAAATGAACAGACAAATGAACAGATGAAAGATCTTAATCAGAATTATTTACTACACAGTGTAAAAGCTAAAAACCTACTAGTAGAGTATAATATAGCATAAAATAGCATAGTGTACTGTATCAAAGCAATTATATTAAAGCAATTGTATCAAAATTAGCAAAAGAAACAATCATTACATAGAGATTGGTATAACTCACCACACGATGATAATGGGCGGATCTCTCTTTCACTTAACCCCTGGGGAGTAACCATGAAGCGGCGTCCCTGCTTCAAGGGAGAACTCCACACACTCCAAAAAAGTATGTGGAAGAATCTGCCATATGAAAGTTGGACTAGGCTTTTATAGTTATAAAGTGATGGACTGCTAGTCATAGATTTACAGGTGAGCAAGCAGCTTATCTGTCAAATCCTACTTCAAAAAGCAGGATATGTGTTTGAAGTTTGGTGAACCAGGCTGGTTTTAGCGTAATTCAACACCAAAACAGCACCTTGACACCAGCGATAACTCACCACGGATAGTTTGCATGATAACTTGCATTGTTTGCATTTCTCTGACTGGATTCTAGGTCTTATCAGGATAGAACATTCTGCCACAGTCCCCTTCTTGACTGCAGTCAATCGTCTTTACCTCATGAAGTGGTAATGCAGCTACTTCTTGCCTCCATGCTATAAAAATATCCACTGTATATGTGTGTGTTATTATTAAGTATGTTGAGATACATCAATCTAAGTCTAACTTACTGTCTTGACTCATGTAGTTTAAAAGGGTGTTGGTTATATTATAATTATACATTACACTTAAAATTTATACTTGAAGATGTTATAAAAATCAGTCAGAATTTAGTTAGCAATATTAAACAGAGCATAATATGGAATGAATTACTGGTTTTTGCAAGAAACGTTATTTCAATTTATGGATTTTTGGAATGGTTAGTATCCTCATGTTGGGCTAGGTACTACGTTCATATATGTCCTGTCATCATGGCTAGGCTTCGCGAATGAAGATTTGGGAACGGCTCTACACACATTTGCCACAGGCGCGCTGGTGGCTAAAGAGGTCAATGCGAGATAGACAAGATCGGTTGCAAAAGGCACAACAGAAAGACTCCTTGGATGGTATTGGCAGGATACGATTCTTTCTGTGTTGTCTTTTCTCTTAGATGGTGATCCTGCATGCGTTCTCAAAGGAAGAAGCAGCATTATAGATAGTGTGTACCTAGACCTCCCGATTAAAGGCCAGGGTAGACCAGCGATGAAGATCAATGTGGCCAAGGCTGAGATGTTTCAGGGAGTCCTTGTATCTTCTCTTCGGGGCACCTCTCTTGCGGCACCCGGTGGCAAGTTCACCATAGAGCATGATCTTGGGGAGGTGGTAGTCCTTCATCCTGGAGACATATCCTGCCCAATGCAGCTGTGTTCTCAGCAACATGGCCTCAATACTCATAAGTGCTGCCTGTTCTAGAACAGACGTGTTAGTTACATAATCTGACCAGTGGATGTTTAGGATTGTACAGAGACAGCGCTGATGGAAGCGTTCTAGGAGTCGCAGGTGGTGGCGGTAAATGACCCATGATTCGGATCCATATAAGAGAGTAGACAGCACTATGGCTCTGTAAATACTGATCTTTGTACTTTTCTTCAGGTGTTTATTTCGCCAGATTCTTTTGTGGAGTCTTCCGAAAGCTCTATATGCCTTTGCTAACCTGTTGTCTATCTCTCCGTCAATCTTACTGTCCGAGGAGATGATGCTACCTAGGTAATTAAACAGCTGGACTGATTTGAGCTCTGATTGGCCAATGGTGATATGGGGATGATGGAAGACTTCCTGAGGTGCCAGTTGATAGAGAACTTCAGTCTTCTTTAAGCTGACTTCCAGCCCAAAAAGCTCCGCAGCCTCAGCAAAGCAGGATGTTAAACGTTGCAGAGCTACTTCTGTGTGAGCGACGAGAGCAGCGTCAACAGCGTAAAGCAGCTCCCGGACAAGATGATTTAAGGTCTTAGTATGGGCCTTCAGTCGCCTTAGGTTGAATAGACTTCCATCAGTACCATATCGAATGTAGATACCATCTTCTTAATCGAGATCTGCCATGACCCTTTGGAGCATCATGCTGAAAAAGACTGAATAGGGTTGGTGCGAGAACGCAACCTTGTTTCACACCACTGGATATTAGAAAGGGTTCAGAAAGTGCATCGCCATATCTGACTTGGCCACGTTGATCCTCATGGAGTGAGATGATCATTTTAACGAACTTAGAGGGACATCCTAAACGTTCCAAAATCTGCCATAGACCTTTTCTGCTCACAGTATCAAAAGCCTTGGTGAGATCAACAAAGGTTACATAGAGACTTTTGTTCTGTTCCCTACACTTCTCTTGCAGTTGTCTGAGAACAAACACCAAGTCTGTGGTACTCCTGTTGGCTCTGAAACTGCACTGGCTTTCAGGAAGAATTCCTTCTGCTACAGCAAGTATTAGCCTGTTCAAAAGTATTCTTGCCAGGATTTTGCCAGCAATGGAGATCAGAGTAATACCATGGTAGTTAGAGCAGTCTGATGACTGCATCCCGAAGGTCTGATGGTAGTTCGCCTAGTTCCCAACAGCGCACCATAAACTCGTGGAATTTAGCATGGAGTGCTTGGCCCCCGTACTTCCAGACTTCAGGTGGAATACCATCGACCCCAGCTGCCTTGCCAATTTTCACCTGCTGAATGGTCTTAAGAGTTTCTTCCATAGTAGGGGCAGTATCCAATTCATTCTTCACCAGTTGTTGTGTAGTGTACTGAATTGTTGAGTCTTGAACTACATGGCTGGCACTGAAAAGAGTCTGAAAGTGTTCAGACCATCGATTCAGAATGGAGGTTTTATCTGTCAGAAGCATTTGACCATCTGCGCTGAGTAGAGGTCTTTGGACCTGGTATGTAGGTTCGTGTGCTGTTTTCAAGGTCTCATAGAATCCTCTGTGATCACCCATATCTGCGCATAATTGAGTTTTTTCAGTTAGATTGATCCACCACTTGTTCTGTATGTCACGGAGTTTCTGTTGGAGCTTGTTGCATGCAAGACAAAAGGCTGTTTTTCTTACATGACAGGATGGCAGCGCAAGGTGTGCTTGGTGAGTAGATCTCTTCTTCCTCAACAGTTCCTGGATCTCTTGTTTTCATCAAACCAGTTCTTCTTGAAGGAGAACCCTAAGGATTCTTCAGAGGACTGCAGGATGCTGTTTTTAATATGGTGCCAAAGTGTTTCAGGAGAGGCATCTGTAGAATCTATAGAATGATTTTCTATCCTTGTTTGAAGATTTGCCTGCAATCTGTCTTTCACTGTGGCTGATTGAAGATTGTTAACTTGGAGTCTCCTCCTTGGGATACTGCCCCTTTTAGGTTTGAATTTAAGATTGAAGTTAAGTTTACAGTGCACAAGTTGATGGTCTGTTTGGCATTCTGCACTAGGCATCACGCGGGTATGGTGGACATCGCAGACATCTCTCTGTTGCATCAAGACATAATCAATGAGGTGCCAATTCTTAGATCTGGGATGCATCCAGGTTGTCTTCAGACTATTTTTCTGCTGAAAGATAGTATTAGTGATGGTGAGCTGTTGCTCTGCACAGAATTCTAGCAGAAGGCGACCATTATCGTTGCAGTTTCCAATACCATGCTTGCCTAATACTCCTTTCCAGGCTTCAAAGTTCTTTCCTACTCTGGCGTTCAAATCACCAAGGATAATGATCTTATCATCTGCAGGAACCTTTTGGGTAAGGCGGGGCAGGTCGGTGTAAAATTTATCTTTTTCAGCAGGGTCAGCTTGGAGAGTTGGGGCATATGTACTAAAGAGGACAACATGTTGCTTGTTGTGTAATGGAATGCGATCAGAATGACCTGTCGGCAGATTTTCGAGTTTAAGAACAATAGAGTTTTTAATCATGAAGCCAACTCCTTAAGAGATGCCTTTTGGTTCTGGGTTTACCTGACCAAAAGAGTGTGTAACCGGCACCATGTTCTCTAAGGCTGCCTTCCTCATGGAGACAAACTTCACTGAGAGCAGTTATGTCGATGTTGAGACATGATAGTTCGTGGGTAATAAGGGCAGAGTGACAATCCAAACAAGCCATTCTACCCATGATGTTACCAGCTTGTGTAGATCAGGAGTTTTAAAATTGCAGGAAAGATGCGTTGCAAACCAGGATTCAGGGGAAGAGTTCATGAAGCCCATATTTTTGGTGGCAGTGATTGAAGGAATTCGACAGATTGGTTGGCGACTCCCTTCACTTTCACTCGTACTTCTTAATACAGTTCTTCAGTGAAGTTCAGCATTAACAAATATAAAAATTCTACAACATAATAGTCTGGTTGCCTCAGGGGAATCAGAGGTGTAATGAAACTCAAATCATTCCTACCTACTCAGCATATTACTCCAGTCAGGGTACTTTGCTCTGAGGAGGTAGGAGGAGGTACACAAACCTGATTCCATAATCATATGAATTCAGGGAGGAATCTTCTCCACCCACTGTGGCAAACAGAGAGAAGGTGCAAACATTCCAAAGCAATGCTTGTGGAAAACTCATATACATACTGCAAAACTATTGAGACAAAACATATTATTAAAAAGAATTGTTGCCTAAAATTGACTTTTAAAGAAACCTCTAAGACTCAATTTGTGAGTTTTAGAAGCCAGGCATTCTTTTATTATGATGCGTTGCATGATCACAGCACATCAGGTGCCCTGGGAATCAGTTCACCAAAGTGCACACTACTGTTTATATGTCAACATTACATGATTTTATTAATATTTCGTTCCCTGCATTCTTGTTACATATTCATGACATTTCCCAACACTAATTAGCATATATACATATCCTTATAAGGTCTCTGAGGGGCTTCATCGGGGGTCTCTGGTGGTCATCTGTGTCTGGAGCCCCCAAAGTTCTAAGTGGTCACCTTATGAACTTCTTCAGGAGAATTCACCTGGTTATAGAGTAACTTGGTGTTGCTTGGTTGGCTGCCTCAGTTCCCTTCTTCGTTGTTTCTTTACTTTGCTTGGTTAGTCCCTTTAAATCACTTGGCTCAGATATATGTAGTTTCTATGGTAAATTCCATTGCAAATACTATTAGTTCTTGTTACATCTCTAAACCCCGACACAATCGAAAACTTATCTTATTCAAATTATCTAGTACCTTAATAATACTGATCAAGGTTCTTAACACTATGTAAACAAACTTAAGTTAGAGTAGCTCTCCATCCTTTTGAGGTCTTTTTAGAAAAAATGGCTTTTGTCAGATTTACACATTCCGTTATATCCTATTTTGCAAATTTGAAATAAAATTCATATACCAACCATTAATGTCAGAAATATGATAATTATGCCAATCAGTTTTCTTACAATCACACTTAAATTTGGAATCCATGATGTTATCCAATCAAATATATCTTCCCCTTGATTTTTTGTATTTCATGAAAGATTCTGGTGTTCTTTCTCATTTCTTCCAAATCAGTCTGAATTCTCAAAGTCAGATCTGCCCATACACAGCAACTGGTGTTGATGAGTGTGCACACACCACCTCTGGAAGCCAAAAGCAGACCTAGAGCCATTTGACTGACTACCTTTGAAAGGTTGGTAATTTCTTGTTGCAAAGTGCTAATTGCATCATTTGTCCAGTTTTCTATTTGTTCAATAACTCCGGATATGTTCACTATAGCCTTCTCTAATTCAGGTACTCCTAACCATGGTAAGAATCCTCTCACAAACTTGTGGAATCCAGAGGACTTCTCAGTTAATAGATTTAAAATAAATTTGTGTCATGTTATAAAAGATCGTAGATGTCCTCTGGGTAATTCTGATATATCAATGACATCTACTTTTGGTACTACAGCTCCAATGGTGCATATTCCTTGCCACCCAGGGGGTAGAGCTTTTCTAGCTTGACCTCTGCAAAGCCAGTAGTATCCCATATTATGTGGAATAGGCCACCAGTGTGTATTTAAAATGCCTATTCCTGTTACATCTAAATGCGAATTACACTTGGTATAATCTCCTACAATTATTCCTTGTTTACAATTAGGTGACTCCATTTTTCAGTGAGAAGCTACTCCTGGTCCCTTTAGGCATTTTTGAACACAGGAGATCTCAATGACTACTATTTCCAGTGACAGGATTTGTGCATCTATGGGGGTTTGGGCTGTTTTTTCTTCTAAAAGGAGCATCAGAGGGAGACCATTGGAGAATATGTTCGGTGTTGGAAGTCCCATCATTTGAATGCTTGCATCAGAATGAGTGGGAAACTGTGAACAAATCCAGCAGTTACTGCTGTTTGTTATAAGTGTCACTGCCTGCATTAGCTTTAGGTGTGAATTTTTCTTCCAAGGGTCGGGTAGCATTTGCTCTATGTGTGTTATATTAGAGTGGTCCTTAGGAAAATAGAGGTTGGTGTCACGCGAGACCGGGGCAACTCTTTGAAGTGCCCGGCACAGGGGCTGCAGTGGTCTTTTCCCTCGGCAACTACACCCAGGAACGAGAGAATGAGTTCTGGAAGCACTGGGGATTTTACCCCGTCTCCTGAGTTCCTGCAATGCTAAACTTCAGGGGTCCACCTTTCCTGCAGGTCCCGAGATGCTGGGGACAGTCCCTCCCCAACTCAGCTGGGGAGGGAGGGGGAGGGCAGTCCCCCACGCCCCGAACCACGTGGTGGTATGAAATAATTCACCAAAAATCTTTCCTATTTAACTAAAACTACAACATTATCCACCCTGAATATTTTATACCATCAAGTTATATCAGATTTAAACCTTCCAACAATACACATACATATATATATATATACATATTCCAACTATGTACACATTTACAAATATACAGGTACAGTGTTATGGATAGTTTACCCCAAAATTAGGTCCCTTTGGGTTATACACTGTGTTTCCCCATCTTTCTGCATTCCCTACTAAGTGCAACCTGGTCCTTGAGCAAAAACAATCCCAAGAATGGGTTTGTCTTTGCTTGAGGCAGGACTAATCCAAACCATTTTCCCTAACATACATCTCAGGTGCACAATGGGGACTTTATCTCCATTGTTGCCGTGGGATTTAGGTGCTGAAAAAATCTCCGGAGCAGTTAATTAGGGGTGAGATAAGAAAGGGTTTATTTGCCAAGGCTAAGATGTTACAAGACGCGCGCGCACGTGCCCGAGAGGTTACATTTTATAACACCATCCATCCAATCCCAGATGTATCCACCCTGTGGCCTTTTCCCTGGACCGCCCCGGGGTCCACCCCCTGAAAATGGGTCTGGGGTGCATTTCGGGACCCTCCATTCATCCCATCTTCATCATC
>NW_020885018.1:218964-268061 GCF_003945725.1 Corapipo altera | reverse complement strand
TGTGGTTTAGGCCCAGATATGCTGTTCTGTCAACTGTCTAGGCCTTGCCTTGACAATAGACTAAACATTTCTATTGGATTCAGGAGTAGGGCTGATATAGGGAGCATAGAATGGGGTAAGAGGGTTAAGGAATGTGTAAACAAGGGTGCTACAGGGAAAGGGAAAGGGACAAGGGACAAAGAAGGGAAGGGTTTCTGCTTTTAAAACTTACTTCCACTACTTATAAAACTTACAAGTTTTACAAATACTAGAAAAGTAAAAAAACTATTAGGGGCTTAAGGCATCACCATCTACAGTGTGAAGGGGCTCTGACTGGGAGGGGTCAGCTTGGTTGACAGAGCCTCTAGTGTTGACTAACCAAGTAGCCTTTGCTAGATGCTGATCCCAATGCTTAAAAGTCCCCCCACCCAATGCCTTCAAAGTAGTTTTCAACAGTCCATTACACTGTTCAACCTTCCCAGTGGCTGGTGCATGATAAGGAATATGATATACCCACTCAATACCCTGCTCTTTAGCCCAGGTGGTAACTAGACTATTCTTGAAATGAGTCCCATTGTCTGACCAAATTTGCTCTAGGGTGCCATGTCAACACAGAAATTGCTTTTCAGGGCTCAAGATGGTGTTCCGGGCAGTGGCATGAGGCACAGAGTGTGTCTCCAGACATCTGGTGGTTTCTTCCACCATGGTAAGCACATAGCATTTACCTTGGTGGGTTTGTGGCAGTGTGATGTAATCAGTCTGCCAGGCCTCTCCATATCTATACTTGGTCCATCTCCCACCATACCAAAGTGGTTTTACTCTCTTAGCCTGCTTGATTGCAGCATGTTTCACAACCATGGATAACCTGAGAAATACTGTCCAAGGTTAAATCCACCCCTCGGTCTCGTGCCCACCTATAGGTGGCATCTCTTCCCTGAGGACCTGAGGCATTATAGGCCCATTGAGCTAGGAACAAGTCTCCCTTCTCCTGCCAATCAAGATCTAAGACACTTTGATTTTGGCAGCTCGGTCTGCCTGTTCATTGTTGCGATGTTCTTCATTTGCTCAGCTTTTGGGTTCATGTGCGTCTACATTGTGTGTAGGCGAACGTCAGGATTACGAAGCCTGGAAAGAACAGCTTTAGAAACGGGTCCATTACAGCAGTGGCTTCCCGGGATCAAGTGAAGTAGAAAAACAACTACTTGCGTTTTCTATTGTACAGGTTCTCCCCGAGTTGTGTAATTTCCTCGACCCATGCGGCCCCATTTGGAACCATATTGCCTCCCCTTCCTGATCGCAGACTCCGCCCCTGCATAAGCAGGATAGGCTGTTTCACCCGTCTCTCCCCAGTCCCTGGTTCTGTTACTGGAACACAGTCCTCCTGTATCCCCCATTGGTCAGTAGAGTCCTCAAGCCACTCCCTTCCCCCCCAGACCTTGGCCCAATCACATCCCTTCTTCTTGCCCTCCCCCTGAGCCCATATAAACAACGGGAGTTTCGAAATAAAGGTCTTTTCGCCTTGGGACACAGAGAGGAAACTTGGTCACTCTCTCCTCCTGCTGAAGGGGGACCATGCAACTGAGTTCTTCTCCAGGAAACCTCTAGCAGAGAGTCCACAATCAAGATTCGTTAGTTGTGGACTCTCACAATCAGCTTCTCTACCCAGGCAGCGATATCGGAAACCCAGATGGGTTTCCCTTTATGTTGTCAATTGGCCTTCTTCCATCTGTCCAGCCTCCCCCAACAGAGCATTGGTCACCATCCATGAGTCAGTGCAAAGTCTTGGCCACTTCTCTCGTCCAGCAATATCCAAAACCAGAGCTCTAAGTTCTGTGACTTGACTTGATCCACCTTGTCCTTCAGTGGCTTCTGCAACCCGTCGTGTGAGGCTCTATAAGGTTGCTTCCCATTTCTGGTTTGTTCCTATGATGCGAACCATCAGTGAAAATAGTGTAATGTTTTTTGTCTTCTGGCAGTTGGTTGCATAGTAGAGCTTCCTTAGCACATGCCACCTGTTCTACTTCCTCTTCATATGCCATCCTCTTCATTCTTCAGCTCCAGAAGCCAAGTGGTTGGCCTCGAGTCTCCCCAGGCACCTACTACCAGAGGCTCCAGGAAGGACCATTTTCCCCAGCTGCAGAGTAGAGCACATTCTTTACCTCTGGTCGTGTCCTGACTGGCCCAAGGGCTACAGCATGGGCAATCTCCTGTTTCATCTGTTCAAAGGCTTGTTGCTGTTCGGGGCCCCACACTTCTTGCGTGTTACAAAGTAGAGAGGATTTACAATCTGGCTGTATTCTGGGATGTGCATCCTCCAGAAGCCTATGGCACCTAGGAAAGCTTGTGTTTCCTTCTTGCTGGTTGGTGGGGACATTGCTGTTATCTTGTTGATTACCTCTGTCAGGATCTGATGGTGTCTGTCCTGCCACTTCACTCCCAGGAACTGGATTTCTCTGGCAGGTCCCTTGACCGTACTCTGATGGCAAAACCAGCTTTCAGGAGGATCTGGATGATCTTCTCTCCTTTCTCAAAGACTTCTTCTTCCATGTTCCCCCATACAATGATGTCATCAATGTACTGCAGGTGTTCTGGAGCCTCACCCTTCTCTAGTGTAGCCTAGATCAGTCCGTGGCAGATGGTGGGACTGTGTTTCCACCCCTAGGGCAGGGGTACTGCACACCCCTCCAGGTGAAAGCAAACTGTGGTTGGCACTCTGCTACCAAAGGAATGGAGAAAAACGTATTAGCAATGTCAGTGGTGGCATACTACTTCACTACCTTAGACACTAGTTCATACTGAAGCTCCAGCATGTCTGGCACAGTGGCACTCAACGATGGGGTAACTTCATTCAAGCCACAATAGTCCACTGTCAGTCTCCATTGGGCTTATGCACAGGCCAAATGGGGCTGTTGAAGAGTGAGTGAGTCTTGCTGACCACCCCTTGACTCTCCAGCTCGAGGATCATCTTATGGATGGAGATCACAGAGTCTAGGTTCGTGCGGTATTGCCCACAATGCACTGTTGTGGTGGCGATTGGCACTTCTGTTCTTCAGCCCTTAGTAACCCCACAGCAGAAGAGTTCTCTGAGAGGCCAGGCAATGCATTTAACTGTTTAATCCCTTCTGTCTCTACAGCAGCTATCCCAAAAGTCCACCAATGTCCTTTTGGGTCTTTGAAATACCCATTCTTTAGGTAATTGATAGCCAGGATACATGGAGCTGTCAGAGACTGAAATGGTTAATGATTTACACATTCTAGGATTGCCAGGGGACTTTTGCAGGCTGGGAAGAGGCAGTTGGACCCATCCCCCCTGCCAGTGCTGCTGAAGGTGTCAAGTCCTGAAAAGGCAAGAAGAGCTATGTTTACCAGGCTCCTCACAGGAACTCTGTGCAGGCCCAGGAGATGTTGGAGGTTTGTGGCATGGCCCGGGACACTGTCCATGGATATAATAACTCATAACTTCTTTGAGTGTGTGGGTTGGAAGATGCAACTACCAAGTTTCATTGCTGGACCCCGTGGGCGGTGACTATATACATTTTTCCACTCTCATCTTTTCTTTCCCTTACTCTCCCTTGCCCTTATCCTGTCTTTCCTTTCTCTCCCTTATGCATTTTCCCTAAAGGTTATCTTTATGCCATATTGCTATAGATGATAGATATAGATGATAACACCCAAAATGGCAACATACCTGTTTACCTTTGAAACAAAATTGTTCTAAAATAAACCCTACATATATATGTTTTCAAACACTGATTATTTAGTGTCGTTTCACTCTAATCCACCCCAAGGGTTTTATTAATAAGAACCTGGGTTACCCCCTCCCTTTCTGGGGCGGGTCGTAAACAGGGGCATCTGGACCAGTCACAATGGGGTGTTTCTGCTCACTTCAGCTTCCAACACCGTCATCTCTTGAGAGCCCCCTGTCACTCCAGAAATAGAAATAAACTCTGCCTCCACATGCCCTGATGGCATTAGAGTGCATTGTGCACCAGTGTCTACCAAAGCCTTGTCTTCTTGTGGTTGTGATGTGCTAGGCCACTGGATCCACACAGTCCAAGAGACAGTTATCCTGTGCCTCTACCTGGCTAGAGGCAGGGCCCCTCTAGTGCTGGTTTTGGTAGTTGTGACTTTCTCCCTATGAATACCTCTGAATGGTCCCTTCTGGAAGGTTGGTGGGACAAATTATATGTATGCAGGTACCCCAGATACCATGCTACAGCTAAAGTACTAGGAAAAATTTTATTTCCAAAAGTTGAAAATGCTAACAAATACAGTGCTAGTTACACCAGGCAGACAAAACGCAGAGTGCCTGTTCTCTCGGTGCCTTTTTATAGCCTGCCTGACCCTCCTGCGGGGGCTTCCAGACATGATTGTGAGAACTTTATCTTTTCTTGTAACAGGGAGTCAACCTCCCTGGCAGGCAGAGAGAGAAATACATATAAAGCTATTCATGGGAAGAAATCCTCTCCCAGGCAGCAGTTTCCTTGAGTCTTTTTTTTTCCTTCTCGAGCAATTCTTCCAAAGGTTTTCTACACTTACATTCAATTCCCTCACTCAAGGAAAACATTCCCACCAGGACTAGAAATATAGAGCATAAGAGTGTACAGAGGCATGTGGCAAAGCATATAGGAAAGGAATGAACATGTAATGCTATGAGGTGAATGCCCCAGTCTTCCTGTCACAATATTAAACCGTTCAGCTAGCAAGGCATCACCGACAAGGTGCCTTAGTCACCATATGGAATCCCACCAATGGCAAAGTCCCTCTCAATGCAGCTGGTTCAGCAGTTATGTGGAAGCAGCACATGCTGTCAGACTGAGAACAGTGCGTGTAGTATTGAGACAGGAGGTAGCATATCAGCAACTGGACTGGGAAAGTTCTCAAACATAAAATAGAGGTTTTGGTGGACACTGGTGCAACATTTTCTGTGTTAAATCAAGAATTAAATGTTAATGTATCTTTGAATGTTATAGGAGTAACTGGTCAACATCAGAAGGTATCGTTTATGAAACCTTTAAGTTTCAAATTAGGTAAGACCTTAGGTATGCACAAGTTCCTTTATATGCCTCATGCACCTAAATCGCTTGTAGGATGGGATTTATTAGAAAAATTGAATGCAAAAATTAATTTTGAAAATGGGGAAATGCAAATTAAAGTAAGAGAAAATGAACTAATCTAAGTCTTAAGTCTTGCTTTAATTCAGCCACAGATATCGGGAGAAGTGTCATCATCAATCCTCGATCAAGTCTTCCCTGGGATGTGGGCCGATGGGACCCCAGGAAGAGCTAAAACTGCACAACCAGTACAAGTAAGGCTAAAACCCAGAACACAATTGGTAAGAATCAAACAGTATCCTCTCTAACTAGAGGACAGAAAAGGGATTAAAGAGATAATTGACAATTTTATCAAATTTGGGTTGTTAATTGAATGTGAATCAGAACATAATACCCCTATATTGCCAATCTGAAAACCAGATGGCAAAAGTTATAGGTTGGTACAAGGTTTAAGGGGCATTAATAAAATTGTTGAAGAACTCCACCGAGTAGTAGCAAATCCATATACACTTTTGACCAAACTAAAAAATGAATGTCTGGTTTTCTGTTCTACACTTAAAAGATGCCTTTTTCTGCCTGCCTTTGGACCCTAAAAGTCAAAAATTGTTCACCCTTGAGTGGGAGAATCTGGACACAGGTCGCCGATCCCAGTTCACCTGGGCCGTATTACCTCAAGGATTTAAAAATAGTCCCACGATCTTAGGGAATCAACTTGCAAAAGATCTTGAAGAATGGACTGCACTGTCAGACAGCGAAGTCCTCCTGCAGTATGTGGATGACTTGTTAATTGCCACCAGGACCCAGGACGAATGTGGAGAATGGACTCTAAGCTTGTTAAACTTTCTAGGACTGAAAGGGTACAAGGTATCCAAAAACAAAGCCCAGATTGTCAAGAAAGAAGTCCCCTATCTAGGATATGAAATCTCAGGAGGACAACGTCAACTGGGACCAGAGAGGAAAGAAGTCATCTGCAAAATACCTTTGCCCCAGACTCCAAAAGAACTTTGCACATTTTTAGGAATGGCTGGCTGGTGTAGACTTTGGATCTACAAATATGGACTGATAGTCAAACCCCTATACCAGATTCTACAAGACGGGATTAAACAATTAGTGTGGACTGGGGAAGCTAAGCAAGCTTTCCATCAAGTAAAGAAGGAACTGATGCAAGCACCTGCACTAGGCCTCCAAGATGTGACCAAATCCTTCTGGCTTTTCTCACATGAAAGGCAAGGGATTGCATTGGAAGTCCTAGCCCAGCAGGTAGGACCATATCGACAAGCAGTGGCATACTTCTCTAAGCAATTAGATGAAGTAAGCAAAGGATGGCCAGGATGCTTGAGGGCAGTAGTAGCAGTAGTGCTAAATATACAAGAAGTACGAAAGTTCACAATGGGACAGGAAAAGACTGTTCTAGTATCACATGTGGTTTCAGCAGTGCTAGAACAGAAAGGGAGTCACTGGCTCTCGCCCTCCAGGTTTCTCAAATACCAAGCCATCCTAGTAGAACAAGATGATGTCGAAATCATCACCACTAACATCGTAAATCCACCCACCTTTTTGTCCAGTTCAACGACTGCATGGGAACCAGTACATCACAATTGCATCAAAACAATTGGGGCAACGTATTCCAGTCGACCGGACTTTAAAGATACACCACTGCCTGAGGCGGAAACGTGGTTTACCGATGGAAGTAGCAATGTGAAAAACAGAACCCGCAAGACAGGGTATGGAGAAATGACTGTAGATCAAGTCATTGAAGCACAGGCACTTTCTGCCAACACCTCTGCACAAAAGGCAGAGATAATTGCGCTCACCAGAGCATTGCAATAAGGAAAAGGAAAGGACATTAATATATGGACAGACTCAAAGTATGCTTTTGGCGTAGTGCATGCCCACGGAGCAGTATGGAAAGAAAGAGGATTGCTCACAGCTCAAGGAAAACAGATAAAGCATGCTGAAGAAATCTTAAAGCTACTCGAAGCTGTCCAATTACCAAGAAAGCTTGCCATTATGCATTGCAGAGGACATCAAAAAGGTGATATGGACCCGGAAAAAGGTAATCGATTGGCAGATTGAGAGGCGAAAAAGGCAGCAGAAAATGGCCAGGTAGGACTCACATCCTTAATCCCTGATGGCAAGATCATAGAGGTAAGCTCTAATGTAGCATATTCAAAGGAAGATTTAAAATTAATAAAAGATCAGCAAGCTCAACTCAAAGGTAACATGTACCACTTAAAAACAGGACAAGTAGTAGTACCTGAAAGGGTACTATGGAAAGTTGTACAGGCAGAACATAACAAAACTCATTGGGGAGCAGATGTGATGCACAAACATCTAAAGAAACAAATTATAGGATGAAATTTATACATTACAGTAATCCAGGTTACTAAACAATGCAAAACTTGCCTCTACAATAATCCTCATACAACCAATAAAATCGAGATAGGGACAATTGGCAAAGGTAACCTCCCAGGACAACACTGGCAGATAGATTTCTCAGAGTTGCCTAGGAAAGAGGGGTACCGATACTTATTGGTCCTAACATACCTTCTCAGGCTGGTCAGAGGCTTTCCTGACCTGAAGGCTAAAGAAGTTGTCAAGGTACTAAATGAAATTATCCCCAGGTTCGGAGTACCTGACATCATCTCTTCGGACCGAGGACCTCATTTTGTAGCTAGTATTATACAAAGGATTAGCAACATTCTGCAAATTAATTGGCAGTTACACACTCCATATTGACCACAGGCAAGTCGTCAAGTGGAAAAAATTAATCATTTGATAAAACAACAATTGGCAAAAATCTGTCAAGAAGTAAATCTGCTTTGGTACCAGGCTTTACCTCTAGCCTTATTGCGAATAAGGGTCAAACCTAAGACTAAAGAAGGGCTAAGTCCTTTTGAGATGTTACACGGCAGACCCTATGGAAATTATTATCAAGGAGAAGACCTCATACAAGTTGGGGAAGGATATATACAGGAATATCTGATTTCATTGAGTAAACAATTGTAAGAAATTAACAAACAAGCAATAAGTACTTGCTCAAGGGGAATAGACCAGCCCTTACATAACATTTCCCCTGGAGAGTGGGTGTATGTTAAAATTTTTTCAGGCCAACCACTAGATGAGAAGTGGAAAGGACCATACCAAGTGCTTCTGACAACCTTCACAGCAATCAAAATCAAAAAAACAACCTACCTGGATTCACTATTCACGAGTAAAGAAGGCACCTAAAGAAACATGGATGTCAGAACCAGTAGGACCAACAACCCTCAAGTTTACTCGACACTAACCATTGGAACTCTGATAAGTATAATAACTGGTTCAAGCCATTACCTTAGACTGGCCATGGTCTCAGGTTTATATCGGATATTCTGGTATGTCTGGAAGAGACATTTCTAATTTAAACCTGGCCACTGTGGTCATGCACAAAAATGAATCATATTTAAAACACAATTGGAAGAAAAGGAATGAGCTTAGTACCTTAACTGGAGTAATTGGGGAGGAAATACGGATAGGATATAGAGGAATTAATGTATCTGCCCGTGAAAAACGAATTTCCCACACGCAAATCACTGTAAAAGACTCCATAGAATATAACAAGGGAAAAATGATTGGTCAGTCTGTCTGTGCATCTGATCAATGCTGGCATGACTTTACATTGGACAAACCAGTTTCCATAGTATGTCTTTGGGCTACTTTAAAAGGAGACAAGGCATTATCAAAGAAATTTGTAATAGACACTGAAATAAACACCACAACAAGAGTATCTACTTCAACAGTACAGACTTCTGCTAAACTGACTCCTTCCTCATATATACCCTCAGAATGTACAGAAAAAAGTCATAATCTTTCTCTTGTAGGACCTTATGTAATTAGACAATCTAATGAGTCAAAGTTACTCCTGGACCCTACATATTCGCTAAAAAAGGTCCAAGTAAAAATCCAAACAGACATATCCTCTATAAAAGGGGATTGTCGGACCTTCATTCTCATGAAAAGATCTAACAGGATGGTTTGGATCAGGACTAGGTGTATTAAATTCCAAAGATAAGGAAATATTAATTAATAAACTCAGCACTGTAATCTCTGATTTGGGAAAGCTGGAGGTACCACTAAGATCATCATTAATGACTATAGCTGAAACACAATATCTTACTGCAGACTTGATGATTTTGTTAGCTAAACACACATCTGAAGATTTTCATGTTGTGACCAATTTTTTAGAAGGTTTACAAGAAAATGTCTCAATAGCAATACAGCGTATCCAAACTCAGCAATGGATACAATCCGTAGCTGTGGGAATCATTAGAGAAGGAACATCAGGAATTTTGCCTCAAGTAATAAGAGAGATCATATCTAGAAATGACACCACAACCAAGTTTGAAAAAGAACATCAGGCATGGTGGTAATTAGTAAATTTCACATATAACTCAAAGCAGGAGCAGATAGAAGCATATATTCTTACCATCCATGAGGCAAAAGAACGGACCATATTTCCTGTCTTAGCATTAGGAACAATACACAAGGACATAGTAGTTAGATCCATGAGACATAATGTCTGGGCAAGCTATGACAGGGACATAGGGAGATAGCAAACTATCAGCACAGAAGCCTGTATACCCAGAGAACAACTAGGATATGTATGTGAAAATGCTGTAGCAGAAAAGGAGGATTTATGTATAGATACCAAAGATAGTGTATGTACTTTTGAAATGTTCCCAAATACACAGGCACAGTCCCAAGTATACTATGTAGGCAAAGGATGTGCATGCATCAGAACACCTTGCACAAGTATAACTATTGATGATTGTAAAGAATTAACTAATGGTACTAACTTCTGTGTTTGCAATTTTACTAAAATAATAGGATGTGACTTTAGGTACACTGCTCCTGTGACCACCATGCAATTGATCTCGGATAAATATATGTTATATCATGAAGTGCCTAAACTACAAATAGTCATGGACATTAATATCCTCCAGAAAATGCTCTATCATCCTGATATTGAACAAATGATGGAAAAGGTAAAGGCTACTTCACGTTGCATGCTGTGGCAAGTGAAACACGACACTGCGGAGATTAAAAATATCATTACAGAAGTGGTAAAAACTGGAGAACATCATTGGTGGAACATATTTCTGGGAATAACCAATATACAATCACCCACTGCACCCCAGCTGTTTAATTTCCTGGTCCACCTGGTCTTGATCTTGATGTTGGTGGTTTTCCTTCTGACAATCATCAATCTATGAATGTGGTGGAGAATTAAGACCATAGTGCAACAAGTACATGTGCTCTGGACTGTACAAAGGGTGATCCAAAAGAATTTACAATAGTTGAAAGAAAAGGGGGGATTGGAACAAAGACAAAACAAAATTAAAAAAAGTTTAACCATGTTAGCATAACTTTTGAAATTTAGCATAAGTGTGACTTTGCAAAATGTAACTGCCTGCAAGTAGGGGGTCTGGTCAATTGTGGGCAGTTAAGATAAAGAGAAACTATGGCTTGCATGAATGGATAAGATAAGAGACTGACAGGGAAAACTTACTCCTTCCAAATGTATAAAAGTTGTTGGTTTTTTTTACTTGTTGAACACGCACTTGGAGGGCAAAAGCCTCTGCGTGGCCCTGGCTGTAATAAAAGTGTGCTTTACATACTGTGTAAGGTGCGGAAAGGAGCGAGAGGGGGGAGCTTCACTGGTGCGGACTGTGCCATCATGGGAGATGAGAGGGGGGAGCCCGGAACACACAGAAGAGAAGGACAACTCTAAACCCTGGCAGATGGAGCTCGATCAGCCCTGTAAGGCCATTCATCTAAGAGAAGGTCACTCTAATTAAACCTACATCCTGAGGACCTTGTTGCTACCGTCCAAGCTCGTTCGGCCCTTGCAGATGAACCTTAAGATTAAAGGGTGGGTTCAGTTCTGCGCACACTGCTTCTCACCTAAAAAATCCATTGCGCAGGTTTGAAGGCCTTACCCACATTTCCAAAGCCCTGTATCAATATCTTCTACAAATGCAGGCACACAAAGATCAAAAGACAAAGGCATATATACCTGCCTCCAAAGGTGTACCCAAATTAACATGCTGCAACATCAGAACCATGCTTGATTCTGCAGATAGCAGATGTCCTGAGCGCCGATCTGCCCTGATTGCCCATGAACTGTCACGTCTCAACATCGACATTGTTGATCTCAGTGAAGTTCGCCTTCACGAGGAAGGTAGCCTCAGAGAACATGGTGCCGGTTACACACTCTTTTGGTCAGGTAAGCCCAGAATCGAAAAGCATATCTCAGGAGTCGGTTTCATGATCAAAAACTCTATTGTTACTAAACTCGAAAATCTGCCGACAGGTCATTCTGACTGAATTATCTCCCTACGCCTTCCACTACACAACAAGCACCACATTGTCCTCTTTAGTATATATGTCCCAATTCTCCAAGATGACCCTGCCGAAAAAGATAAATTTTACACCGACCTGCACCGCCTTACCCAGAAGGTTCATGCAGATGATAAGATCATTATCCTTGGTGATTTCAACGCCAGAGTAGGAAAGAATTTTGAAGCCTGGAAAGGAATATTAGGTAAGCATGGTGTTGGAAGCTGCAACAATAATGGTCGACTTCTGCTAGAATTCTGTGCGGAGCAACAGCTCACCATCACTAACACTATCATTCAGCAGAAAAATAGTCTGAAGACAACCTGGATGCATCCCAGATCCAAACATTGGCACCTCATCGATTATGTCTTGGTGCAATGGAGAGATGTCCGCTATGTCCACCATGCCCGTGTGATGCCCAGCACAGAATGCCAAACAGACCATCGACTGGTGCGCTGTAAACTTAACCTCAGTCTTAAATTCAAACCTAAAAGGGACAATATCCCAAGGAGGAGACTCCAAGTTAACAGTCTCCAATCAGCCACAGTGAGAAACAAATTCCAGGTTAATCTTCAAACAAGGCTTGATAACCACTCCACAGATTCTACAGATACCTCTCCTGTAACACTCTGGTACCAAATTAAAAACAGCATCCAGCAGTCCTCTGAAGAAACCTTAGGGTTCTCCCTCAAGAAGAACAAGGACTGGTTCGACGAAAACAATCAAGAGATCCAGGAATTGTTGAGGAAGAAGAGAACCGCTCACCAAGTACACCTTGCACTGGCATCCTGTCATGTAAGAAAAACAGACTTTCGTCTTGCATGCAGCAAGCTCCAACAGAAACTCTGTGACATACAGCACAAGTGGTGGATCAATCTAGCTGTAAAAACACAATTATGCGCAGACATGGGTGATCACAGAGGATTCTATGAAGCCCTGAAAACAGCATACAAACCTACATACCAAGCTCAAAGTCCTCTACTCAGCGTTGATGGTCAAACGCTTTTGACAGATAAAACCACCATTCTAAATCGATGGTCTGAACACTTTAAGACCCTTTTCAGTACTAGCCGTGTAGTCCAAGACACAGTCATTCAGTCCATCACACAACAACTGGTGAAGTATGAATTGGATACTGCCCCCACTTTAGGAGAAACCCTTAAGGCCATTCAGCAGGTGAAAACCGGCAAGGCAGTTGGGGTTGATGGAATTCCACCTGAAGTCTGGAAACATGGGGGCCAAGCACTCCATGTTAAATTTCACAAATTTGTACTACGCTGTAGGGAACTAGGCGAACTACCATCAGACCTTTGAGACGCAGTCATCATCACCCTATATAAGAAGAAAGGAATTAAAACAGACTGTTCAAATTACCATGGTATTACTCTGCTCTCCATTGTTGGCAAGATCCTGGCAAGAATACTTTTGAACAGGCTAATACCCGCTATAGCAGAAGGAATTCTACCTGAAAGCCAATGTGGTTTCAGAGCCAACAGGAGTACCACAGACTTGGTGTTTGTTCTCAGACAACTGCAAGAGAAGTGTAGGGAACAGAACAAAGGTCTCTATGTAACCTTTGTTGACCTCACCAAGGCCTTCGATACTGTGAGCAGGAAAGGTCTATGGTAGATTTTGGAACGCTTAGGTTGTCCCCCCAAGTTCCTCGAAATGATCATCTCACTCCATGAGGATCAACACGGCCAAGTCAGATATGGCGATGCACTTTCTGAGCCCTTTCTGATAACTAATGGTGTGAAACAAGGTTGCGTTCTCGCACCAACTCTATTCACAATCTTTTTCAGCATGATGCTCCAAAGGGCCACAGCAGACCTCGATGATCAGGATGGTATCTACATTCGATACTGTAGTGATGGAAGCCTTTTCAATCTAAGGCGACTGAAGGCCCATACTAAGACCTTAAACCATCTTGTCCAGGAGCTGCTCTATGCTGATGACGCCACCCTTGTCGCCCATACAGAAGTAGCTCTGCAGTATTTAACATCCTGTTTCGCAGACGCCTGCTGAGCTTTTTGGGCTAGAAGTCAGTTTAAAGAAGACTGAAGTTCTCTATCAACTGGCACCTCAGGAAGTCTTCCATCATCCCCATATCACCATTGGCCAATCAGAGCTCAAATCAGTCCAGCAGTTTAATTGCCTAGGTAGCATCATCTCCTCGGACAGTAAGATTGACGGAGAGATAGACAACAGGTTAGCAAAGGCATATAGTGCCTTTGGAAGACTCCATAAAAGAGTTTGGCGAAATAAACACTTGAAGAAAAGTACAAAGATCAGTGTTTACAGAACCATAGTGCTGTCTACTCTCTTATATGGATCCGAATCATGGGTCATCTATCGCCACCACCTGCGACTCCTAGAACGCTTCCATCAATGCTGCCTCTGTACAATCCTAAACATCCACTGGTCAGATTATGTGACTAATACAGCCGTTCTAGAACAAGTAGCAATCACGAGTATTGAGGTCATGTTGCTGAGAACACAGTTGCGTTGGGCAGGACACGTCTCAAGGATAAAGGACCACCGCCTCCCTAAGATCATGCTTTATGGTGAACTTGCCACCGGGTGCCGCAAGAGAGGACCCCCGAAGAGAAGATACAAGGACTCCCTGAAACAACATCTCAGCCTTGGGCATACTGATCAACATAACTGGTCTACTCTGGCCTCCTGTGCAAGTTTCGTGTTGGCTTCCTGCCAAGTCCCCGAAACCCGACAACAAGGACCTGCTTCCCAGAGAGGGAAGAAAAAAAATTACTTAAGCAGCCAAAGTTATAGCAAAAACTATATATATATATTTTATATGAGACAGATATATACAATGAGAATACTATACACCACAGCTCCAGAAATCCCAAACAGCTCCCCAAAAGGGAAGAGGGGGAGGGAGAAGGGAAAAGGACAAAAAGGGACAAAGACCAAACCAGTCAACCAGCCAACTGAAGGTAAATTAGCAAAATCTCACCACTTCCCTTTGAACAAGCAGGATGGCTAGACATGGCCCAGCACTCTCCCCTCACACATGGCAGATAACAGCAGTCGCTGTAGGTCTCAGCTCCAGATAAGCCAGACCGAGACAGGGACCCACCGTTCTCGAACCTCGCCGGAAAGTGAAGCCAGGTAAAACCTGGAAAGCGAATTTAGTAGAGCACTACAAGAATTAGAGAGTTAAACACAAAATGCAGGCCTTAAGCAAAGGCATAGAGAACTTAGTATTAAGAAATAGCGGAGGCAATAAATTCACTAGAATACAGGACACTCTGACATGAAAGAACATAAGCATGGACAGAAAGAACTAAAAATGTTAGTACACACAAAAAAGGACATATAGAAGGGAAACAAAGGGAGATAAGAAAAGAGATGAGCCAAGAAATCAGGAACTCCTGCCAGACACTGGAAATCCCTGCCAAAGGCACAAGGAAACTATCCAAATTAGGGAAGGTTCAAAAGTTTATGAAGATGATGGTGAAAGGACACTGAGTTCATGATGATGAAGAACAGGATCGACCACCGAAGTTCTCCCCAAATTAGAGACCACACCTCAAACTCTGCCTCAACTCCATCTGTTATGAATATTAAAAGTAGATGTTGCAATATAATGAATATTCATAAAATGTGATGTAATTGCCTGGTAAAAAGTGTATAAAAAGCTCAGTTGTAAGTTTCTCGGGCGGAGCAGTTTGTCCAGGGCGACCTGGCTGCTCCCCGGTCGTAAATAAATACCTCCTTCTTATAGACTGAAAATTCTGTCTCTGAGCAGTTCCTCCGTGCCTTCTTTGGGGTACAAATTGGCATCAAAAGGAAGAGAGCGAGGTCCCTCCTGCTGGATCTATTTATACCTCCAGTTACGTAAAGGAATAGCATGAAATACTTCCGTGATCACTTCCCTAGTTCCCTCCTGGTTACAAGTTGGTCTCCAGGAAGGCCTAGAGTGAAACCATCACACCTCCAATCCAGAGGTCTGGAGATACACTATCTATAACGCTGCTGATGCCTTTGAGAAAGCATGCAGGATCACTCTTGAGAAGAAAAGACAACGCAGAAAAATCGTGCCCTGCAGAATGTACCACCTAAGGAGTCTTTCTGCTGTGCCTTTTGCAACCGGACGTGCCTGTCTCGTATTGGCCTTTTTAGCTACCAGCGCGCTTGTAACAAACATGGGTAGAGCCCTTCCCAAATCTTCATTCGCGAAGCCTAGCCATGATGAAGGATTCCTTTGAATCACAATACCGACATAAAGTCACCTGCTTATCAAACGCCGGCAGCGTAACAAGATCCCATGTCAGGGACTCACACCGAATAGCTACAAAGAAAGAGGCAGAGTCCCAAAACAAAAATGGCTATTCAGTGTTCCAATTATCCATGACACCGTCAAAACAAACGGAATGGCATCTCCCAGTGTTAAAGTAACCTGAGTTCGGAGGGTGGGGGCGGAGCCACTATCCCGGCTGTAGATCTGCGAAGCAGCTACAGTGGGAACAACATTACTATGGAATACGGTAGCTTCTGAGCCTGTATACACCAAAACCGGCACAGGCAAAGATCCTTCAGGTCGCCACTCAATAGCCAGAGGCACGTATGGGCATCACTTCCTCCCCCCCCCCCCCCCACAAAGGGCCACGGTAGCAGTAGTCTGGTGGAACCTGCTGACTCACTGCCCCCACTGCTTTGGCATCTGCCGGGAAACACAGTACCCAGAAGCAGCAGGGGAAGCGGGGGAGAACCACATCTCCTCACAGGCTCCAGCCTCTGCCAGTGGCAGAACATTTCAGATGTGGCGATCCCCAAGGGGGGTTTCTTCGGCTTTGCCAGTTTAGCATCTTTCACTACTTGCACAGTTGGTCTAACAGCCAGAAGCCCTGTCTCCCTCAGGGTACGTGCAAAACCACCTCTAGTGCTCTCAGTAATCACGGCCATCAGTAAAAGCATAGATCTCAAATCATCAGGTGCTCCATCTATGAACTGCATTTTAATATCTCTCGTCAGCAGAATAGCATAAGGATCATACCCTGCAGTCAGGGCATGAGCTACTCCTATCTGCCATAACAAACTAACACCTTCCTCTATCATATACCAGGTCTGGAGAGACAACATCAGCTCAGCAAGGTCAGCATACACTGCCAAGACCGCGGCACATAGCCATTGATACAGGGTGGGGGCTAAGATTTCCCATCCATTGAGGCCCTTCACATTTCAAAGTTGGACATACTCGCTTTAAATCCTGTGATCAGAAGCTATGGGAGTCAGCAAATCCTTGTTAGTCACAACTAAGGGAACGAACAGAGCCCCACTGTCCCACACTTGCAGAAGCCATGCTAGTATGCACTCCCCGGGTTTCTGTTGATAAGAACTAAGAACTGTCGTAACTCTTTTGGGGTGTGACTTGCACCCCCCATGTGGCAAATTCAGCCGCCTCCCAACTTGTAGTAGGGGTTGGGCCGCTACTCGCCCAGCAGCTACTGGGTCAGGCTCAAATACAGCCCCAGAGTCTGTGGACCCCATGCAAACACTTCCATCCCACCTCCCGGGATCCCATGAGGGATCCTTAATAAGGGCACAAACCCAGGAAGGCGAGATCTTACTTTTACCCTGCGCCTGATGCTGTTTACCAGTGATACGCACCACCGAGCATTCTACGATGTGTTGGAGTACCTGGCAGTGTTCTTCTTGAGCAGCTAACACGGTCTGCTCTAAGTTCTGTGCACATTTTAGGTCACCAACCTGCTCTTCCAGAGATGCCACATGGTCTCTCAAAACCATAACTTCCTGGTCGAGACTTAAGTCCAGTGAGCAGAAACTAGTCCACTCTGCCTGCTAACGTATGAGCAGACTTACATACTGACTTCAATGGCAGTTACAGAATCACAGAATCAACTAGGTTGGAAAAGACCTCTGAGATTACTGAGTTTAACCTATGACCTAACACCACCTGGTCAACTAGACCACAACACTAAGTGCCACATCCAGTCTTTTCTTAAACATCTCCAGGGATGGGGACTCCACCATCTCCCTGGGGAGCCCATTCTAATGTCCAATCACTCTTTCTGTGTAGAACTTCTTCCTAATGTCCACCCTAAACCTCCCCTGGCACAGCTTAAGACTGTGTCCACTTGTCCTATTGCTAGTTGCCTGGGAGAAGTGATGGACCCCCACCTGGCTACAACCTCTGTATTGGGACTGGCTGAGCTGGAGTTCATTTCCCCACAGCAGCCCTCACAGTGCTGTGCTTTGCATTGGTAGTTAGAAGGGTGTTGATAACACACCAGTGTTTTGGCTACTGCTGAGCACAGCATCAGCACTGTAACATTCCTTCCCCAAGTGAGGGCAAGATCCTTGGAGGGAACACAACCAGGTCAGTTGACCCAAACTGACCAAAGGGATATTCCATACTATATGATGTCAGCTCAGATATAAAAGCTAAGGCAAGGAGCAGGAAGGCGGGTATTGTCTCCAATGGTTGCCTGCTGAGGAACTGTTACGTGCGCTGAAGCCCTGCTTCTCAGAAGTGGTTGGCCATCGGTGCTCATGGGAAGTAGAGAATAAACCTTGTTATCTTTCGCTTTGCTTTTGCGCGTGCAAGTTTTTGCTTTGCTTCTGCTTTAATAAACTGTCTTATCCCAGCCCACAAGTTGTTTTCCATCTTACTCTCTCCCCTGTCTGGCTGGGAAGGGGAGTGATAGAGCGGTTGGGTGGGCACTTGGCATCCAGTCAAGGTCAACCCACCACGACCTCCTTTCAGGGAGTTGTAGAGAGTGATAAGGTCTCCCCCAAGCCTCTTCTTCTCCAGGCTAAACAACCCCAGCTCCCTTAGCTGCTCCTCATGGGACTTGTGCTCCAGACCCTTCACCAGCCTCGTTGCCCTTCTCTGGACATGCTCCAGCACCTCAATATCCTTCCTGAATTGAGGGGTCCAGAACTGGACACAATACTCGAGGTGTGGCCTCACCAGTGCTGAGTACAGGGGAAGAATTACTTCCCTGGTCCTGCTGGACACACTATTCCTGATACAGGCCAGGATGCCTTCTTGGTCACCTGGGCACACTGCTGGTTCATGTTCAGCCTGCTGTCAATCAGTACCCCCAGGTCCCTTTCTGCCTGGTTGCTGTCCGGCCACTGTTCCCAACCTGTAGTGTTCCCTTGGGTTGTTGTGGTCAAAGTGCAGGACCTGGCACTTGGTCTTGTTGAACCTCATACCATTGGATTTGGTTCATCTATTCAGCTTGTCCAGGTCCCTCTGCAGAGCCCTCCTGCCTTTCAGCAGATCGACACTCCTGCCCAACTTGGGTTCATCTGTAAATTTGCTAATGGTAGACTTGATCCCCTTGTCCAGATCCTCAATAAAGATATTAAACAGGACTGGGTCCAACACTGATCCCTGGGGGACACCACTAGTGACCGGTCACCAACTGGATGCAGTACCATTCACCATCACTCTCTGGGCCCGGCCATCCAGCCAGTTCTCAATCCAGCAGAGTGCACCTGTCCATGCTGTAGGCTTCCAGTTTTTCCAGGAGTGTGCCATGGGAGATGGTGTCAAAGGCTTTGCTGAAGTCTAGGTAGCCACATCCACAGCCTTCCTCTCATGCACCAGGCAGGTCACCTGGTCATAGAAGGAGATCAGGTTGGTCAGGCAGGACCTGCCCCTCCTAAATCCATGCTGGCCGGGTCTGATCCCCTGGCCATCCTGTAGGTACTGCGTGGCCCTGCCTCTTGCCCATCCCCAGTCTATCAGCCTTTGGGGGCAGGGTGGGGTTGGAGAGACAGCCTTGATGCTGTGTGAGCACTGCTTAGCAGTAGCCAAAACATCCATGTTAGCAATACCATTCTAGCTACAAATACAAAGCAAAGCAATATGAGGAAAGTTAACTCCATCCCAGCCAGATCCAATACAGTCTCTCAGAAAATAAGAACCCAAAGATGCTTTGCAGGGTCACGGCTTGCTCAGGTTTTCTTTTGAGAAAGAAAAGGGAGGAGAGGGAGGTAAGAGACCAAGGAATTCATACATTTATTACCTGTATGAAATAAAGCCTTTAAAGCCTCATGCTTTACAAAGTTTTCCCCTCTTCTACCTCCCTCCATTTTTCCCATGGTCTAACATCTATTATTTGGATAAAGACAAGGCTACCAAAGAAGATACTAACAGTCCAATAAAAAACACAAACAACAAACCAACTCCTCTCCTAACTACCAATTTTACATTCTTTGCAAAAAAAAAAAAAAACAACACCAAAAATCAAGGAAAGAACAAAACCAAGCAAACCATTTCTGATACTCTATACACACAGATAGGGCATAGATTATCATTTGAAAGTGACTAAAGAGCTTCCACCAAAAAGTTTTCATTGTTTCTTTTAAAAGATAATCTAAAAGCAGAAATTAAAAAAATTCAAAATTAAGGCCGATGTAAGTATGCATGTACAACCTAAGTATACACATACAATATATTTGTAACACAACAACTATTTGACTACATTGTGAAAAGGTTAGACTAGTAAACATGAAGAGATAATGAATAAGGATGGCCATGGGTTCAAAATGATTAGCAATGCTTAGCATGCCAAAAAATAGATTCCCTATATGATACAATCATTCTTTTCTCTTAAGTAAGTGATGTTAGAAACATCTGGAGGGGTTAGTTTTGTTTTTTTTAAATAAGTACATAGCTTTTAATTCCATTTATATATACACTTTTTTCCTCATGTGAATATTTAGAAGATAATCTTTCATTTCTCTACAGTGTAGGTTCTTGGCATTATTGGAAGTGACTGCATCTAAACAATGATTGTTTAAATGTACTCAACCACTTTACTGCAAGACAAGGTTGGTTGTGTCCTATAGCTACCTTTTAAAAATTAGGTAAATATTCATCCTTGAAAAAAGTGTAAGAATGAGCTGATTTGTTCTTTATTATCCATTTCCTGACAGTCTGCTAACCCAGATCACCAGTCAAGAAGACAGAGGATTTTGCAGAAGAAAATCAATACACGAATATTTTAAATCAACCCAAAAAAGTTCAAAAGTTTATTTCAATATCATCCCATAAGAAACAAAGTGGTAAATTCCTTCCTGCTAAGACATCTCCTCCTCTCACTTTGCAACTATTGTTTCTGAGAGAAAAAAGGTATGCCACTTAACTTTAAAATTTAATTTTCAACAGTCTTTCAGGGAAAATCTTGCCTTAAACATTTTCCAATATATAATCTACAAGTTTGTGTACATTATTTATTCAAAAAATTCTTCAGTTATTCTAGATGTCTTGCATCTGCATCCTGTAGAATTATTACAGTGGCTTTAGATGGAAAAAAGGATTAAACTCTATAGTCAAACAGAGATCTATCAGTCATCCTTGACATTTCTCTAAACCATCCTTAAGCTTTGGATGTGAAATGGTATCTTTTTCAACATAGTCATTTCAGGCACTAAAAATCCAATCATACTTATTAGAATATCATCAGCAAAATCTACTTTGAGATAAACTGAACCATCAGAAATTTTTGTCTTTATATCCCTGGACCCATTGCTGCTTGTGAGGTTTCTATTAAGAGTTAAAATAAAAAAAAAACCCTAACTTTCAGTGTTGGTGGGTTTTTTTGCAAGGAAAACAAATATAGGCGAAAGGTGGAAAAACTAAATCAAGATCACATGCCTCTACCGCTCTACAAGGAAAGGATTGCATATCATTCTGTGTCTGAACTGCTTTTGGATCAGTTTTTCAAAAACATACTAGTCCATTGTTAGCAGTTTGCTGTCAGAAGTGTGCTGGAATGTATGCCCAATCTTAACTAGGTCTATATCATTCCACCATTCTTTGGTAGTATTTTCCTAAGAGAAATCTGCAGAACTATAAGTCTGATGTATGCTATTATGCTGTAAAAAGTTACTTGTACTATTTTAATCTCCAGCAGATACTGTTTTTTCAGAAGTCTTTTGCTTGCTGGTAGATTTACAGTGCCATTGAAAGATGAATCACATGAACTTCTAGATGTATGTAGAAGCCTCTCAGTAATTAAATCTATGTTTCTCTTCATGACCCCTGACAATACTTCTTCCAGTTCTCTTTGGATCCCTTCTTCCAGAAGAAAGTAATCTTCCAAAGGAAAGTAATTTTAAAAACCATCAACATTCCACAGGAGAAGAAATTTGTTCATCTGTATGAGGTAAAGAATTTCCAAATTCTCATTACAAAACATTTTCATCACAAGCAAACCTGAGGCTGTATGAAAATTCTCTTCTACTGCAGTATCCACTTTCTGACGGTATCACAATATTTAGAGCAAATTCATTATTTTCATCAAGACTAGTTTAAAGATTTTCATTTGAAGGGCTTAGAGTTTGTCCTAATTCATCTACAGGTCTTGGAACAATTTGTTCACGATCAGTTTATCCAACAAGGTTAAAGTTCTCAACTTCAGCAATCAATCTAGCAAGGACTTTTTTCTGAGTATACTCTAAGAACCTTCACTTCATCCAATTCACCAAAAATTTCACATTTTCTGGTTTAAGAAGGACTCCAAGACAACATGCAATATTCCTCTATACAGTGTTTTTTGTTCCAGGAAGAAGATTACTATGGAGAACAGAGACTGGTTGATATTCCATGCCCTACATTTGATCTATCGCATCAGTTAGTTGCAGCATCTGCATATGAGTACACTTTGCTTCCCAGGATTCTTGGGATACTGTCGTGGCTTAACCCCAGCCAAAAAACAAACACCACACAGCTGCTAGCTCACTCACTCCCCCACCAGTAGGATCAGGGAGAGAATTGGAAGGGTACAAGCTAGAAAACTCGTGGGTTGAGATAAAGACAGTTTAATAGGGAAAGCAAAAGCCACACACACAAGCAAAGCAAAACAAGGAATGAATTCACTGCTTCCCATGGGCAGGCACAAGTTCAGCCATCTCCAGGAGAGCAGGGCCTCATCACATGTAACAGTTACTCAGGAAGACAAATGCCATCACTCCAAATGTCCCCCCCCCTTCCTCCTTCTTCCCCCCACTTTATATACTGAGCATGACACCATATGGTCTGGAATAACCCTTTGGTCAGTTTGGGGCACCTGTTCTGGCTGTGTCTCCTCCCAACCTCCCCCACACCCCCAACTTCCTTGCCAACGTGGCATTATAAAAAGCAGAAAAGGCCTTGGTTCTATGTAAACCCTGCTCAGCAACAACAAAAGCATCTCTATATTATCATCAGTGTTCAGCACTGTATTGGGTCTGGCTGAGATGGAGTTCATTCCCCCATAGCAGCCCTCACAGTGCTGTGCTTTGCATTGGTAGCTAGAAAGGTGTTGATAACACACCAGTGTTTTGGCTACTGCTGAGCACAGCATCAGCACTGTAACATTCCTTCCCCAAGTGAGGGCAAGATCCTGGGAGGGGACACAACCAGGCCAGCTGACCTAAAGTAACCAAAGGGATATTACATACCACATGATGTCAGCTCAGATATAAAAGCTAAGGAAAGGAGCAGGAAGGGGGGCATTTGTTGTTTCCAATGGCTGCCTGCTGAGAAACTGTTACATGTTGCTGTAGCTCTGCTTCCCGGGAAGTGGCCGGACATCATTTGCTAATGGGAAGTAGAGAATAAACCTTATTTTCTGCTTCGCTTGTGTGTGTGCAAACTTTTACTTTTTTTGCTTTAGTAAACTGCCTTATCTCAACCTATGAGTCATTTTCCATCTTATTCTCTCTCCCCTGTCCAGCTGGGAAGGGGAATGAGAGCAGCTTGGTGGGCACTTGGTGTCCAGCCAAAGTCAACCCACTACAAGCACAAATCCAAAACACAACCCCATACCAGCCATTAGGTTGAAAATTAACTACCCCAGCCAAAACCAGCACAGATGCTCAAGTGTCGGCTGTTACTTCTTCATTTACAGTATTTTTTCCTCTGAGCTTCTGCAACTGTGAATGAACATGCTGGTTGGCTAACATCAACCAGTGAATCAATCTATATGGAGTACAAACCAGAAAACTCTGGTTTGGGAGCATATAAAATGCAATCAGGCAAAATGGAATATTCAAAATCTCTTAGATCTGGTAAGAAGCCATCGTTCAAAGGAACTTCAACATGCCACATATTTGTGTGGCCAAGTTTCCATTCTCCTCCAAGTGTTTTTTGTTTGTTTTATTCCTATCAGTGCTGCTGTTCACACCCGGTCTACTTTAAAAATTGACCCAAGAAGTTATTCTCCCATCCCATTAGCACTGTTAAGAACACAAGTGAGAAGCCTCCTTTACAATATAAACAAATTGGGATCTGTAAGTATTTGTACCACAGGGGTGATTTTTACACTTTCATAGAATCATAGAATCAGCGGGGTAGGAAAGGACCTCTGAGATCATCAAGTCAAACCCTTGATCCACTACCGCCATGGTTACTAGACCATGGCACTAAGTGCCATATCCAGTCTCATCTTAAAAACCTCCAGGGATAGAGAATCCACCACTTCCCTGGGCAGCCCATTCCAATGCCTGATTACCCTCTCTGTAAAGAATTTCTTCCTAATATCTAACCTAAACCTCCCCTGGCACAGCTTAAGACCATGCCCTCTTGTCTTACTGATAGTTGCCTGGGAGAAGAGACCAACTCCCACCTGGCTACAACCTCCTTTCAGGTAGTTGTAGAGAGTGATGAGGTCTCCCCTGAGCCTCCTCTTCTCCAGGCTGAACAATCCCAGCTCCCTCAGCCTCTCCTCATAGGACTTGTGCTCGAGTCCCTTCACCAGCCTTGTTGCTCTTCTCTGGACCTGCTCCAGGCCCTCAATATCCTTCCTGAACTGAGGGGCCCAGAACTGGACACAGTACTCGAGGTGTGGCCTCACCAGTGCTGAGTACAGGGGAAGAATCGCTTCCCTGGACCTGTTGACCACACTGTTCCTGATACAGGCCAGAATGCCATTGGTCTTCTTGGCCACCTGGGCACACTGCTGGCTCATGTTCAGCTTCCTGTCAATCCAAACTCCCAGGTCCTTTTCTGCCTGGCTGCTCTCCAGCCACTCTGTGCCCAGCCTGTAGTGCTGCATTTAATGCAATGAAAGCTTTGGAACTGACAACAGAAAGCTAGCCTGAAATATCAATGTTATCTAGAGATCCAGTCCAGGATTTGGCTACAATAGCACCAAATTTTGGTGGTCATTGTCTCAAGAACATCAGTGGTTAATAAGCTCTAGCTTCTTGATAGCTTTGGAAATACCTATGCATGTTTAAATTGTATAACTGCACTTGGAACCTGGTTATCCCCTAAAGGGAGATGACCAAGGAGCTCAACCTCCCTACAGAATTACACCAAAGAAAAACTACAGTGAGTAAAAAAACACAAGGTTTTTGTCTTCTGACATTATAATCTGCAGCTAAGAAAAAATTTTCCTGCCTTTAAGTTCACCCCAAAACTCCACCACTTAGAAAAAACTGAACAGTTACTTATGGAAAATAACCCATTTGTTTACTCATAAATGGGTCTAATCCCCAGCACGTCACGACATTTTCAGTAAGTTTCTCATGTCGTCCATGCAGTCCTTAAACAGCCCGTTTGGCACTGCTACCCTGTGCCAAGACCCCTGGGGGCGGTGAGGCCAGCTGTCACCCCGCATTCCTGCAGGCAGCGACGAGCTGCAGTGGACTGCGATGGATGCTGAGACGAGATGGCCCGCCCTACCCCCCTACCAGAGAGTCATATCGAGGACGAGACACATACCTCCCTACTCCTCAAACAGGCTGACTAGAGCCCAAACCCCTTCCCTCACACCCTACGCTCAGCCGAGCCACCCCACACACTTATCTGAGGCAGGGGCGGTGCCGAACGAGCGGGCAGAACTAGCAGGGCAGCCCACCTCCCATCATCCGAGTTGTGGGTGGGAAGGGAGAATACACCTGCTCTCTGCGAACAACCCCCAAAAAACCCGCGCAACTCCACAACCAATTGGAGGTGTAGCGCCCCGCGCGGCTTTAAGCATCGCAAGAACACTACCCGCCTCCTCTGGTGCTAGGGAACAAGCAGAAGGCGGGGTTTTCGCAGACGCCATTTTTTAAAAAAAACCCCTGAGGTCGCTCTCGTTCTCCTTTACTACCTTCCATTGTCTCCACTGTTCCTGTCGCTCTTCTCGTGGCTCCTGTCAGGCAGGTAAAACAAACAAACAACCCAGGCACACTGCGGCGGTGTAGGATGGATGGTACCCCTCTCCTCGTGACGCTCAGGCCTGTCTCGCTGTAGTCCACACGGAGGGCGGGGCGAACTAGAGGCCATCCTTGCCCTGACGGGCAGCTGCCTTACCCAACGGGGCCGCAGTGGGCCCCCACGGGGGAGAGGAGGAGGAGGTGGTTGGGCTAGTCGTCTGGCGGTGCTGGTGGATTTGTGTGTTGGCAGTGGGAGCTGCTCACCTTTTTCTCTCGTACGTGGTGGGTGCAGGTAAGCGCGGTTCAGAGGGGGTGTTGCTTGCGCTGGGGGTGGGGTAGGGGGGATGAGTTAAGCCGGGCTGAAGGAAGTGAAGCTGTTGATCGTCCCCCTCTCGGCCCTGCTGTATGACACATAAATGCGGGAGGCCTGAGTCGCCGCCGGGCCCCAGGATTTTCGTGGACTCTCGCAGGGACAGTGCTCTTCCCCGCTGGCGGGGCTGCGGAATTGGGTAGGTCCGGGGACTGCTGCGTGGAGAAGGAGGGGGCCGGGAGTGACTCCTCCTTAGCTAGCGTGGTTTGGCGCAATGTGCGGACCCGAGGAGCCACATCTATTCTAAGGGAAGGGCGAAAAGGATGATCTGTGTCTGCCAGCAGCCGTCGCGCCTTGGCGGCCTTAGTGTGAGCATGGCGGCCCAACCGGTTGCGGCTCCCGGAGTGGCGATGTGGTGGAGGCAGATTGCACTAGCGTGTGCGCCCTAAGGCGGGGGGGGCGGTCGCCGCCGCATTCTAGCGCCTACCCTGAGTAACTGTGGATGGGGTAGTGAGTTTTGAGGAATTATGGTGGGCAGAGAGGAAGAGGAGTGAGGGCATTCTCTGCCGTGGCTTGTGCGGAAGCAGCCGTGCCAAAGCGATTGGGGAGCGCTCTGCAGCAGGGCCTGCTTTTAGGGGAGACCGGAGTTCTCGTGGCGGGGCTGTTGCGCTCTGTTGGCTCTGCTTGAGCTCGGGTGAGTGCCTCTGAGGGCCTCCTTTGTGTCTCCCTAGTCGTAGTGGGGGAAATCTTGTGACCGCGTGGTGGTAGTTTTTCGGCTCACGGCTCCGCCTAGCAATGGGTAGGCGCCATTACAGCAGCCGCCATTTCTGCTGGTCCCCGTCACCGCGGAGGTGGGTCTCGGACTGCGGGGGTTATATAACGGCGCCTTCCCCCTCCCACTTAGGGAGTGAGTTGGGATTTCGAGCGCTCGGCGGCTGGCTGGTTTTAGAAGCTGTGCGAGAGGTAAAGGTGAACGTCAGCCCGAGCACTGCTGGCGCGTGGGCTGCGGAAGGGGAGGTGTCCGGGCGGGAAGGACCGTTTGTCCCGGAGGAAGTGAGGTAGAGACGCGCCGGCATCTCCTAGCCCTCTACTCATGTCCGTGACTGCTTTATCCTTTCGATGTTTTCAAAACATTGCGTGAGCCAGTTTAATCCCCCAAACTCGATTTACACAACAGAGCATAATAACTACTTGAGAGCATCTTGTTCTTCCCCCCGCAGCTCTACAACTTTTGGGAGGGTCGTAAATAGAATAGAGTCTGGAAGGGTTAGCCATTTGAACCTGGTGAAATTTCTCTTCCTGCCCCCATCCCCGCGTTCTAGCAGCGTCTGTTTTGAGACTTGGCTATTCTTCAGGCGGTGCTTTTCTATTAGGGGCTTGGAAATACTGGCATGTGCTGGGAAGGCAGTCTCAGCAGCAACTGTAAAAGAGTGCGTGCCTACCCAGCAGTGCTTGCTGTTAGCCTGCAAAAACAGGGTAACTTACAAATTAACAGATGATTGAAAGGATGTTTTAAAAAGTTTAACGTACCTCACTTTTTCTTTGTGGATACGTGTGTCAACCGTTTGTTCAGGCTATGAAAGTTGAACAATAAAATCCAAGGGAGGAAGATAGCGTTCTTTGTTTGGCTGTTATCGGTACAAATTAATTTTTTAAGACAATAAGGTGCAAAATTTTTCTGCCTGGACTTCTAATTTGTTTTACAAGTATTCTCACGTGGACTTAGCAAAAATAGATCTTGAAAGAGGTACCTGCTTCACAAGGTCAAAAAAGGTTGCTTTTGACATTCTTCATGCATGTACGCAGAGGTTATACATTACAGTGTGCTATTTTTAACAGAATTTTTCAAGTGTGGCTTGTGTGTAATTTTTTGTTCATCTGTTATATTGAATGGAAGGCATGCTAGTAAGTTGATAGAAAACTTATTATGATCACCAGCATTAATTTTATAACTTTTTAGTCTAAATTGTTTAGTCTAAATTTAGAACTAGCAATTAGCAGATTGAAACATAGGGTCTCTTAAAAAGGAAATTCAAGGTATATATTATATAACATCCTAAAAGTAGGAACCAGATAATTATTCATTTTAAATATCTGAAAATCATTATCAGTAAATGTGATTGCTTAAAACTAGCAAATGCTTGAAAACTTAGCAAGTTTGAAATAATTCAGAGTGTAATTGTGTGTGTGTAAGCTTTTGTACTTCATTATTATTTCTCTTCTTAGTGATGTATTTGGCCTTGTTTTCTCATTTATAAGAAAAGCTTTGCAGCAAAATCTCAGGTCAAAACCCCATTTTCAGTTGTAGCAAGAATCATACCTGTAAGTGAACAGAGCCTGATCTATGCTGTTTTCATAGGCTTCTGAAGCAGTAGGGTTTTGATCCCGCACAGAACACTTGAGTTTTGCTCTGCAAGTGTATATAAAACTGGTAAGTTCTAAAAGCAGGCATCTCTTTGCTTTTCCCATTAGTATGATGCACAATTAGCTTTTTTCCCCCACAAAATAATGTACTAGTTCTTTTTTATTCTGCAGCAGGTTTCATCTTCACTCCTAAGAATAAGAGGTAATGGAGACTGAACAACAGGAAGAGACCTTTACCAACACAGAGACAAATGGTAAATTTTTTAAAGGGCTATTTTATTTTGGGGGGATTAATTTTTTTGAGTCTTGGTAATTCAAACTATTTTGGAATGCTTTAACTTTATCATGTTTTCTTTAATCTTTTAAGTGTCCTGTGTGGTTTTACGTGATTTTTTTATCATGAACATGTAATTTTTCTGTGGGAGTATTTTAGACATTGTTTAAGTATCTAAAAGTTATAAGTAAAAGATTTAAAAATATTTGATAGCTAAATGCTCAGTACTTGTATGGAAAATGCGATCGTGTAAAAATACTGTCAGGCATATCTATTACTGCATTTTGTTTATTGCAGTTATTACTTTGAAGGAATGTGTGTGTATATATATGTGAAATATATCTAAATATTAACTAAATGAAAAACCTTTTGGGCATAATTAGTGAAGAAGACTTAGAGCATTAGTATTGAGTTGACTAAGGCCAGTTTTTCAAAGTGATTTGAAATACTGCTTTCCTACTGTTTCACCAGTATTTCAGTATTGGACAAACTACTTTTGATCTTATGGGCTTTAAGGTTTTCCCAGTTGTAAAAGAAATACTAAGTAGGTGATGCAGCACTGTTGTAAACAACGTTGTAATTTTATTCACTAAGTTTGCAAAATTCTCATTCCAACTGTAGTTCGTAGATTTGAATGAGTCTTCAATAATTAATTGATATGTAGAGTGATGTTTCTGTGCTATATATACTCAGGGTAGATGTCAGAAGTTAGCACTGGGCTAATAGCAGGGAATGCTTCACTAGGAATACAGTGCATAGCTTGATATACAGTTTTATCGTGACTTCATAAATTAAATATATATTTGTGTTTTCCCCTCTACGGACCTGTCTACAGGCAAACGTCCTGCAGAAGATATGGAAGAAGAACAGGCCTTCAAAAGATCTCGGAATACAGATGAGATGGTTGAATTGCGCATCTTGCTTCAAAGCAAAGTATGCTTTTTCAGTATCACTCTGTTCCTGCTTATACCATTATTTAAGACCATGGTAGCAGTGTATGTTGTGGTGCATGTTTAGAAAGAACGTGTGCTTTACTTAAAATAACTTATTAGGAATATTTGTAAGCATGATAGTAGAAGTGTATCACAATGGTATTACCTTCCATATTTTTTTTCAAGGATGAGTCTAATGATCTATGGGACTTCTCTGATTTAAAAAAAAATGCATTAATTGAAAAAATAAAGAAATAAAATTAAACCAATTCTCATGTTTAGGTAGAACATAATTGTTTCCAGAGGACCGACTGTGTATTAGTCTTTAGAAAGCAATTAGTTTAAAGAATGATCAGCTTATGATTGTAAATTAAATGTAAGAGGCAAGATGAGGGCTTCCTCAAGATTCCCAGATTTAGTAAATCTACATGTATCAACAGGAGGAAATAAGGGAATAATGTTTCACGGATTGCAATTGCTTCATTGACTAGTATAAATTGTCACAGTAAAATTGCTGTTTATGAATCTCCTTTAGTGTTTCCAGTTGTTGCAGATGTTTGTGCTGTCTGGAGTAACTCAGTCTTTTGTGTCGGGGTAGGGGAATGTTACCTTAGCTCTACATGGCATTTCTGATGAATAGTCAAGTTATGTGGAGTGCTGCAAAATATTTGTGGTGGTGTTAGCATCATATATGAACTGCATAGTAAAAGCAATAATTTTGCATGTGGTTCTTGAAATAGTCTGGTAAGGAATTAGTTTTACAATTGCCTCTCTTGAATATCTGAGTTTATTCCCATTGATTTTAGCAACTGGAGAGTAGCGATTGTTTATATTGACTTTACATTCTTCAGACCGTATCTACTTGAGTGGTCAGTTGAGTCACATAGGCTTCAATCAAAAGTAGCATTTGGGATTATCAAATGTTTGGAGTGGGAAAGTGAAATTTGCAAACATTAAAAAAAAAGTGATCAAATAAATTGGCAAAATCCTTGATCTACATAACATGCATGAAATCCCATAAGATATTTTTTCAGTCATACTCTGAGATGGTTGGGACCCTGAGCAACCTGATCTAGCAAGTGGCATCCCTGCCCATGGCAGGGGGGTTGGAACTAGATCTTTAGGGTCCCTTCCAACCCAAACCATTCTATGTTAAACATGACAGATACCAGGATAGACCTCTGTGGTACCCCACTTCTTACCAACCTTCAGGTGCGGTAAGATCCAGTAACTTACCAATCATCTAACCAGGTTTTTATTCATCTGCTTGTCCAACTATGATTCTATGAGAATACAGGTAGAATTGATTAGCAACTTAAAATTGAAATTGTATTGCTGAGTGTTTTTATGTCTTTCCAAAGTTCAGTGGTAAGAACTGTACTGACTTTTTTTTTTTCCCCATGGTAAAACCATGTCAGTTTATGTTTTGATTTAATTTGAACCTTTCAAAAGCAAAACAAACCCCACCCTGCCCCTAAATGCATCCCACAAGGTAATGCAAAAATAGACACATTGTTCTTAGTCTTCGGTTCAAAAATGTAGTCCGTGTGCTGTATTAGCATAACATAGCTTCTGAAAACTATTTTCCAGAATGCTGGAGCAGTGATTGGAAAAGGTGGCAAAAATATTAAGGCACTTCGTACAGATGTGAGTATACATGAGTTTGAATTAATTTAACACCAATTCTTTCAGAGCATTGCATTGAAAACTTGATTGCTTACATTTCTGGAAATTGAGAAATTCAAACCTAGACAACAATAATCTAATTATAAGCCATTTATAATTGTTAGAGGAGATAGCTTTAATTTTTAAATTTGTGTTTTAATTAAAGCCCAGCTCAAGTTATGTGGGAGGAGAGGTTTATATGAAACCTCTTTGCTTTCAAACAGGGTACCTCTAAATTACACACTTTAAATAACATCTTTAATTAGAAATATTGGCAAAGCTTAAAACTCATAACTATAACATTTCCCATATATGTGAATCAATTATAGTCCTATTAAAAACTATTGCTGGTGGCTGCCTTAACCCAGTGATAAAAGAATTCTTTAACTTCCTTTAAAATGAAAAAAACCCAAAACATAACGATCCATTTGGTTTTACTTTAACAGTGTGGACATAAAGCACAAAAACATTCATGTTAAGGTTGCATGACTTAAATACAGGTATAGAACAGTAAAGAAACGTTCCACTTGGAAGCATTTTTAAGTGGTCATGACTTATTTACCTATTCATATTTTATATGGGTTGACTCTTATGATTAGACATGTTCAGCGTAAATGTTATGTATTTATAAAACTTGGCAATGCTTCTTAAATTCCATTTGTTTACACTTATGTGCTTAGCCTCGGCTACAATTTTGACAATTTTTTCAAGTAAGACTGTATTCAACACAATATTTGCTAATATATCATCACAGAATCAGTTCCATCTAAGTTCACAAACTTTAGCAACCAGAATTGAGGATTAAGCTGAAATGGTCAGGAATCATACTTACACTCACTAACTTTGGCAACTAGGGGCTTTTTTGTTTAAGTAAATAAACACATCACCTTAGTCCAGATAATTTAACTGGTCTGGAATACTAACTTTCCCAACTTGCCCAAGGTTTCAGTAATATGGATCTCAACAGTTTTTGTGCCTACGTTTATGAGATGACCTGCTACTGAAACATCATTGTTAAAACATAGTTTAGTCAGATAACTCGTGAAGATCCATACTGTTAAGCCATAGTCAATGTAGCAATCCATTATTGTGTTAGTCTTCAGAACAACTTAAACTTGCTTCATTAACTGAGAGTAATAAGTATAGTTTGTATTAAATTAAAATTTATTGCTTTTCCCCCTTTTCCCTCTCCTTGTTTTTTTGGCCATATATCTCCGTTACCCATGTACTGGATCGACTTGCCCCTGCGTTGCCCACCATGACATGACGTTGGCCCATCCGCCCCTGAACGCCCATGTGAAAACCCTGGTTGGCTATGCCCAAAAATGTACTCGTTGCCAAACGGGTACCATACTTGACAACTTCTGATTGAATGCCCATGCCCAATGCCAACATCCACGAACGCCAATGACCAATGCAGTACAATGCAAGTGTTTCAGTCCCAGACAGCAGTGGCCCCGAGCGGTATGTCCCAACAGTTTATGCCTCACTGCCTAATTAGAAAGAGAGAAATGTATTTTATTACCTGCCTTTGATATAATTAAATAGCATCCCCTTATAGACCGTGTATTGTTTTTTTAAAGTTTTCTGTCTTATTTTCCCCATTAAGTCTTTTTGTCACTGAACTTTTACGTGAGTTGGCCACCCAAACAATCCACTAATTTTATTTCAATAGAAAAAGAACAGCTTCAAGTGTTGTATATTCACTGCATTATAAATCAAACTGTTTCAAGAGTCTCTTGCTCTGGTCTTTGTGGCCCACCTTTCTCCCCCCAGCATTGTCTGTTCATAATTATTTCTGATAAAACACTAACTCTAGTTTGCTTTTCTTCTCATTTGTGTTACATTTCTTTTTGTTTGTGGGGTTGTTTTTTTGTTTTGGTTTTTTTTCCCCTTGTATTTATATTCCATTTTTTGCAGAGCCCATTAGTAATCTAATTTCTAGCTGGTGTTTCAACCTTACTGCAGATATAATGTTGACCACTTACATATCCCCACTTTTTCTATAGAAAGGTGTACTAGTTTAACCAATGTAATGGCAAGGGTATACTAAATTAGTGGTGGTGGGGAAAGTGAATATTCACTCATACTTGCAGTTCTGCATCGATTTCTTGCCTACTTAATCTGTCTGAGCCCTTTCAAAAGCTTTCATGTGCTCTCTCATTCTCTCTGCAAGATCTATCTAGCCTTAAATTCATCATGCATATATATTGGGCATAAACAAAGATGCATGTGTTGTAAATCCAGTGAACAGCTTTACTTTAAATGGGGAATATTAATTGTAAATTCTTCTCTGTAGTCAATCTTGTTAGAATTTTGTATATGATTATGACTACTAAACTTATTTCTGCTACTTTCCACCTTCTCCATGTTTTCTGACACTATGACCTCTAACAGTATCTTGAGTATAAGTGCAGATACAGAGACAATTGGAGAAATCTTGAAGAAGATTATCCCTACTTTAGAAGAGGTATGTCTCTTAGGTTTGATACTTTTTCAGAGGTGTAAATTTAGATTTTAAACCAAGATAATTCTAGATGACTGTGGGCTATTTTTGATATGGTAATTTAGAAAATAAAACCCAGCCTTTTTTAAAAGAAGACCTATAGCACTCAATGTATGTCTTGACATTTTTTTTGGTAGCAGACAGAGACAATTTCTTCTTAGAAAGTTAATATTTGGAACAACCTCCTCCCCTTCAAAACACCTGTTTCCTGACTTGTTTAGTTCCCAAATTGAAGTAACTCTATTGTAATTTCCATTCTGCCTTTGCTTTGTAATCAAGTGTGTTGCACTGTTGGATATATTAAAATTTTATACAACAACAATATTAATAAAAGAAATAAGGAAAGCTAATTTGACGTCACCTCGTGTTGAGGCAAAGTACTTAAAAATATGTGATTTTTATTGTAGCAAATACAGTATTACAGTTCAGCAGTAAATTAAGTCATACCATGCTGTTTGGAGAAAAATCTTTACAAAGAAAACCAAAATTAGTATTTTGATTTTTCAATTATTTTTTCCCCTGACTAATATTTTATTCTTGTATGCATCTTACAGTATCAGCACTACAAAGGTAACGACTTTGACTGTGAATTAAGACTTCTAATTCACCAAAGTCTAGCAGGAGGAATTATTGGTGTTAAGGGTGCTAAAATCAAAGAACTCAGAGAGGTACTGTTTCCTATTCTTTCCAGATTCTGCTTTTATTCTATTAAAAAAAATTAGATTTTTGTGTTCATAAACAGTGAGTGTAAGCATTGTCTGAGACTTATGATCCTTCAGAACATATTTCATACATGAAGTGGCTGTTGGGGATAAAGCCTAGAACGTCTTATAAAGCTTTTAAACATATTAACAGTAATCTTTAAAAATAAAAGATACTTTTTAAAATTAAAATACCATTCATCACTCCTTCTGGAATGAGCTGCTGAATAGACTGTTGGTGGTGTTGGACATGGAAAATGGTTTAGCGTGGATGCATCTCCATAAACTCTTAGTGATGATAATTTAATAGATGTTCAAATATTGCTATAAAAAAGTAGTGTGGGGTGGGTTTCTCTTGGAGATTTGTTTGTTTAGTTTTTTGTTGTGGGTTTTTTTAAGTTTCACTTCCTTGACAACCACTGTTTCCTTTGTGAAGGAATGAGGTTTTGTTTTAAAAAACTAGTGGTCTCTATCAATCTTTAGTGGTTTTTTCTATCCTTTCCTCACATTGTGTCAAAAGCAATTCCAGGTCAGTTTAGGCATAAGCTACTATTTGTGTGGACTGAGGGGAAAGCAAGATGACTAAACATAATCCTGGCAACATTGCTGTCTTGGATCCAAAGAATGTTTTTATGACATATGAAGGTTTATATAACCTGTAAGCTTACAATGAATATGTGGTCCTTTTGCTCATATTTGATTAAATGACCATGTAGATGAGCCATAATTGAAAGATTTCAAAAATTTTTCCTTTTCACTAGCATTTCATACAAACTGATGTCATTGCAGGTCTTAGAAATGTAATATCCTAAGATTAAATTTGTTGTAAGAACTCAGAAACCAAACATTCACTTAAAATGACTAGAAGTTTAATGATTTTGTTTGATCATTTCTTTTAAAATGTTTCAGTATGTGTCTTACCTATTTTGTTTTCAATAAGTTTATAAAATTGTTTAAAATACTTCTATTTGAAGGTTTTGGGGGTTGTTTTTCTTTTTGACAGAACACTCAAACCACCATTAAGCTCTTTCAAGAATGTTGTCCTCATTCCACTGATAGAGTGGTGCTTATTGGTGGAAAACCTGATAGAGTTGTGGAGTGTATCAAGATTATCTTGGATCTTATCTCTGAGGTAATGTGTCTTAAACTTATTCTTTCATTGGTATGCATGAAAGTCAAGATGATTTGGCTGGAAAATTATATCTTTCCATTTCTATTTTGAATTCAGTGTCTCTTCTTCAGTAACAAAATAAGCGTTGGACTGTTAGCACCCTTTGAAATTATTCCTGTCTACTAGAATTGGAGTGTACCTTATTGGAGGGAGAAAACATTTTTGGTTCCAAGGGACTTAGTCATGCTTTACATGTCAGTAAAATAAGAAAATTTAAATTGGGGAGAAATTAAGACAAAGTTACGTGACACCCATCAATAACAGCAGTTTCTCTATCATAGTTAAGCTCTCAGGAAGCATATCACCATCCCTGCCTTACTTATCAGCATTGCAAAATAAAGAACATATTCAGCATGTATAAATTCATATTTATACATTTAATATATTAGTTTAATGAAATATATTTTTTTTTTTTGTTTTATGTGTATGTGTGTCAGTCTCCAATTAAAGGACGGGCCCAGCCTTACGATCCAAATTTCTATGATGAAACTTATGACTATGGTGGCTTTACAATGATGTTTGATGATAGAAGGGGACGTCCAGTAGGCTTTCCAATGCGTGGAAGAGGAGGCTTTGATCGAATGCCTCCTGGTCGTGGCGGACGACCTATGCCTCCATCAAGAAGAGATTATGATGATATGAGCCCTCGCAGAGGACCTCCACCACCTCCGCCAGGTCGTGGTGGCAGAGGTGGCAGCAGAGCTCGTAATCTTCCTCTTCCTCCTCCACCACCTCCTCGTGGCGGGTAAGCTGTTGCATAAATGCATTGTACAAAACTCCAGTTGAGTAACATTTATTGAATTGTGCTCATGTTTCTAGGACTTGTTTCACACTCCATGTTAGTAGTGACTATGCAGGATTGAGTGTGTATTGCACCAGAAAATTTTGAAAAATATTTGAATTAAGTTATTTCTGCAGTATTATCAGGACTAATAGTTCTGTAACTTTATTTTATGTCGTTCAGAACTAGGCCAAAGCATTCAGAAATTGATAATTGTGTGCAAATCATTAAAACTTGAATTACAATATATAAACTAGTTTATAACATGAGTCATGTGCTGCTGCTTTTTCTCATTTTAGGGATCTTATGTCTTATGATCGAAGAGGTAGACCTGGAGACCGTTATGATGGAATGGTAGGAGTTAAAAATCGTTTTGTTTAGTAAATACAGTTAACACTTTGAATATCTAAGGAAACTGTTCTTGAATACGTACTTTTAAGTGTGGGGCATGTGTGCTTCTGATAAACTTTGATATCACCAAAATGTTTTGGCCATACAAATGGTCTCCCCAAGAATACGACTGTTTGGGGTATAAAGAGTATTTGGGATGTGATCATCTGTGTGGTTTTGGTTTGCGGGATTTTTTTTTTTTTGGTTGGTTGGTTTTCCCACCTACCATCAATAGTGAAATAGAAAGTTGGTAGAGCACAGTCCCTTCAGGTTTTATTACCCAGACCTTCTTGTAGACTGTTTCTTTTTAATCAGTGACAGAAATAAGAATTGAGAGGCTTTTCAGATTGAGGAAACATCTGTTGGAAAACATTGTTTTGACACACTGGCAGAATTTGAGAACATGAATAATATCTTTAAAGAGCTCTAGTTGGTCTGGCATATGATTGCTTTTTCAATTCAGTTCTTGTCTTTATGCCGATTTCTGTCTGCAAAAAAATCTACTGTAATTTCAAATGTTTTGGAGCCAGGACCACTGATAAGTTGAATTTTAAATGAAATTAGGTACATTTCAACCATGTTGGGGGATGGGGAGAATTAAAAAAGGCTTAAAGATTACTCTTCCATGTTGTACTCTGAAATGTGACTTCCTGATAGTCATTTATTGTATCCTTTTTCCTGAGAAGAGAAATCATAGGTATCTGGGAGGTAAATCTCTGGTTAACAATCTTTTCTCTTTTTTTTTTTTTTTCCCCTCCTCTGATTCTGTTTGACCTCTTCCTTAAGATGACAGGTTAGATGAGATTATTTTATTTTAAATGAATGAAAGAGAAAGAAGAGGAGCTATGAAATGGGCTACCTAAATGAGATTTACACATCGCCATCTCCTAGGAGGAAGAGGCAATTACTTCCAGTAACATACTGGAAACACATATTAAAAGGATGTCAAAATTGAGGCACCAGAAGCCTATCAGAAATATTGAAAGGAAAGACTTGCACTTAAAATTACCAAAAACAGACACCCCCCCAAAAGTAAACAAACCCACAACAAAACAAAAAAACCCCACAACATAAAACCAGCAAGTTGTCTATGCTACTCAGGATCTTAAGAAACTAGAAGTCATGAACTAGACCTCTAAGATCACTTATTCGTATTTTCATGTTTTCAAAGTTCAGGTTTTGTGTTTTCGTATTTGCAGCTGGTAAAACCAATGTTAGGGCATATAAACAGAGCAGTCTGCCCTTCCTTGAATATATAGTTGAGCAGAGTCTTCAGCATGGGCAATAGTGTGTTCTAGTTCTGTTCCGTTCCATTTAGAATAGAAAAATCTATTTGAACTCTATTTAGTCTGATCAGGTTGGCCTTGGCTTTCTTGACATGACTTTCTACAAATAAATGGGAGTCACCTCTGCTCTTTTTCCATGTTCTGAAAAGCAATTCTATTTCCTCTTCACAGTAGAGACGCTCATGGCTTTGGCTGCTTTATGCATGAGTTTTATAGCCTGCCTACGACGGATTAGTGGGAGGGGGGAACCTCCAGGCCCTTGGGTGCCAGCCCATTACCTGGAAGGTGAATGCTCTTCCCCCCTGCCCCCGCCACATGGCCCGGCAACCCCTTAAGGAGCTCACAGACCACCAGGGAGGGACGGACAAAAGAGGAAGTTTATTGTGGGGTAGGGATTTATAAGGCTTTTAGGAGGGTCAAAAGGGGACCAATCACAAGTTCAGGGTCACATAGAAAAAAACCAATCAGGTAAAGAGTCAAACAGCCAATAGGAAGGGGTTAACAAAAGACCAATGAGAAACACCTCAGGACATCTTCCCAGGACGCTCCTGTGTGGGAGACAAGTCCCTCACAGGGGGTGTCGGGAAAAGGGAGCAGTGACTTTGCAAAAAAGCAAAAACCATTTTAAAACCTGTTTAAACCACCTTAAAAACTTCTGTTTCTATAACATTTGAGCTGTTTTCTTTTTCTTCACTAGTCCATCTCTGACAGGACTTCTTCCATCCTACATATGGCAAATCCATTGCCACACCTGCCTACAATGAGGAGTGCTTTCTGACACAGATCATATTTAATTTTTAGTTTTAGTTAACCATAGTCCCAGTATCCTTAACTGTATAAACACATGAGAAGTCTTTCCATGGATTGTGAGGCTAAAGCGTGAAGTGTCATGCCAGAAATATAAGGTCTTGAGCTACTATGTATTTCATGTAGAAACCATTCTCTAGCAAAACATTTAAATTAAACCAACATCATTGTGGTTTGTGAAGTAATGCAGGGAAAAGGCTACTTTCAGAGAGCAGGACTGCCATTTTACATAAATGCATTAAAAGGCAAGAATAGAGTCTCTTTCAGGACCAACATCTTGGAAATGCTGAATCTACAGAAATCCTCATTTTCTGCCAGTTCTCTAAAGGTGGGAAAGTTCAGTAGTTCAAGACTCGTAAGATGGTGAACCAAGACTGGATGGTGAAACTTGAATTTTCTGAGATGTAATGATACTGACAGCCTTGTAAATTTAAAGATGGGAGGAAAAAATAATTGTGTGTGTGTATATATATGTATATATATAATCTATTCTGAAGCATTTTACTGAAAAACATACATGCATTGTTTCTCTTATTTACAGAGGTATATATTTTAGGCTGTAAGTACTCCAAATCAAATGCCTAGGGACCATAATGGCTAATTTGATAGCTGAGAAAACATGAATACATTTCCGCTATTTCTTTTTTAACACCCTCATCCCCATGGATGCTTCAGATATACAAATGCACAAAAGCATACCAGGGGAAAAAATAAGATGGAAAAGTACATATAAAGCTATTTAATCCCCCTCTCCTCCTTTTTTTGTTTTAATGGTCAATTCCTAATGCTTTCAAAGTATTTTTAAATTGGAGTTAATTGAGAACTCAATCAGAATGTGTGTTGTATAGTGTATGTTCAGATCTCTAATCTGGTTTTCCTCATTTAAATGATTCCTACTACTTAATCATTATATATATATATATATGTGCATATACACATCTGTATTAGCACTTCAATAAAGGTACATACCCTAAAAAAATATTAAACATACTTCATGTTTAAATAGATTTGATGTTAAGGAGCATGTAAAAAAAACCCAAACCCACCACCCAAACAAACAAAAACAACAACAAAAAAACCCAACAGTGAAGGAAAGATGTTTGACACATTTATCTACATAAATACTAAAATTAACAAAATTTCAAATTTCACTCTTCTGGGCCAAGGAATTTGCCATCAGTTAGGACTGCATGCATATTTTTCAATTGCATGTAAAAGGCAATAAATTCTTATTAATACTAATCGCTTTGTTTTATCCAGTTATTGTTTCGTTTGGTTTTGATTTAATTTCCATTGGTTATCAGTCGTAGCTAGCACAAATGAGTCTGTAGAGAAGAAAATTGTTACGTATCTTGTCCTGCACCTAGTATTTTAGGAACTGTTTTTAAATGAGCATTTATATTTTCATAGAATCATAGAATATCCTGAGTTGGAAGGAACCCACAAGGATCATTGAGTCCAACTCTTAACTCTGCACAGGACAACCCCAAAAATCGTACCATGTGCCTGAGAGCATTGTTCAAACACTTCATGAACTCTGGCAGGCTTGGGGCTGTGACCACTTCCTTGGGTTCCAGTGCCCAACCACCCTCTGGTTGAAGAACCTTTTCCTAGTATCCAACCTAAACCTCCCCTGACACAGCTTCGTGCTGTTTCCTCGGGTCCTATCACTGGTTGCCAGAGAGAAGAGATCAGTGCCTGCCCCTCTGCTTCCTCTTGTGAGGAAGCTGTAGACTGCTATGAGGTTTCCCTTCAGTCTCCTCGAGTGACCTCAGCCATTGCTTGTATGGCTCCCCCTCTAGGCCCTTCACCATCTTCATGGCCCTCCATTGGACACTTTCTAATAGCTTTCTATCCTTCTTGTATTATAGTGCCCAAAACTGCACACAGGACTTGGAGTGAGGCCATGCTGACAAACAGTAGAACAGGACAATCACCTCCCTTGACCAGCCAGCAATGCTGTGCTTGATGCACCCCAGAATATGGTCTGCCCTTTTGGCTGCCAGGGAAGACTGTTGACTCATATTCAACTTGCCATTGACCAGGACTCCCAGATCTTTGTGATGCTGCTCTCCAACCTCTTGTATGTTCATCCAGGGTTGCCCCATTCCAGGTGCAGAATCCCACACTTGTCCTTGTTAAACTTCATACAGTTGGTGATTGCCCAACCCTCTAATTTGTCAAGATCTCTCTGCAGAGCCTCTCTGCTTTTGAAGGAGTCAACAGCTCCTCCCAATTTAGTATCAACAACAAACTTATTTAGTATCCTTTCCAGTCCTGTGTCCATTTATGAAGATGTTAAAGAGAAGTGGCCCTAAAATGAAGCCCTGCAGAACCCCACTAGTGACAGGTTCCCAGTCTGATATCACCCCATTCACTATTACCCTCTGTGCTCAACCTGTGAACCAATTGCTCACCCACCACAGGATGTGTTTATCCAGCTGTGGGCTGAACATTTTGTCCAGAAGGATCCTGTGAGAGACAATATCGAAAGCTCTACTGAAATCCAAAAAGATTACATCAACTGGCTTCCCTTGATCAACTAGGTGGGTTACCTTGTCATAAAAGGAAATCAAGTTTGTCAAGCAGGACCTTTCCCTCATGAAGCCGTGCAGGCTTTGACCAATGACTGCAAGGCAGTCATTGTCTGTCAGGTGTTTTTCAATAACTCCAGAATAATCTTTTCTGTAATTTTACCAGGCACTGAAGTTATACTGACAGACCTGTAGTTTCCAGGGTCCTCCTTCTTGCCCTTCTTGAAAATTGGGACAGTGTTTGCCAGTTCCCAGTCAACTGGGACCTCTCCAGATTCCCAAGATCATTCGAAAATCATTGAGAGGTCTTGTCATGACATCAGCCAGCTCTTGGAGTACTCTTGGATGAATCCCATCAGGCCCCATAGATTTATGGGGATCTAGCTGGAGCAGCACATCCTGCACAACTTCAGGGTCAACTGGGAGTTTATCATTCTCACAGTCATTGTCCTCCAGCTCAGGATACTGGGACTCCCTTAGCCTGTCGTCGGTGTTGAAGACAGAGGCAAAGAAAGCATTAAACACCTCTGCCTTGTCTCTGTCCCTGTTTGTGAGGTGACCATCCTCATCCTGTAATGGGTCAATGTTATTTATGGTCTCCTTTTTGCTATTGACATATTTAAAAAACTCATTTTATTATCCCCCACAGTTCTGGCAGCTTCAATTGCAGTTGAGCTTTGACCACACAAATTTTCTCCCTACAACGGCAAGCAGCATCTCTGTATTCCTCTCATGTCACCTGACCTTGCTTCCACTGCACATACTTTCTTTTTTGCCTTATTTCCAAGAGAAGATCCATGCTCAGCCAAGCTGGCCTTCTGCCTCGCCTGACATTTGGGAATTGCCTGCTCCTGTGCCCTTAGGAGGTGGTGCTTTTCCTTCTGTCACCAGAGATTTTAAACTCAATTGCTTCGTGGTCACTGTGGCCAATACAGCCACCAATCACCACTTCACACACAAGACCCTCTCTAGTAACAAGCAACAAATCACGGAAGGCGCCTTTCCCAGTCGACTCCCTTAGTACCTATGCTATGAAGTTCTCATCCATGTGTTTTAGGAATCTTCTGGACTTGTTTGTGCCAACTGTGTGGTGTTCCCAGTTAACATCTGGCAAGTTGAAGTCACCCATAAGGACAAGGGTGGTTGATTTGGAGGTGTCCCTTAGTTCCTTGAAGAATAATTCATCAGCGGTGTTGTCCTTTTCTTAGTGTGCCATTCATGTCGTGTTGCACGTTTAAATCCAGTAAAGGCCTTTACCTTAATAGTAATTCAAGTGGATTCTACAAATTGTATTTTTATAATTCTGTTTATTTTTTTTTTCCCAGCATTTGTTATAGAAGACTGAAGGAAAGAGATGCTATATATCACACTTAAAAAAAAAAATTGGATTTCCAATATAATTAGGCAGTAGTAGCTGTTAGTTTAGCTGTTGGCTATATAAGGTATACAGAAATTAATTAATAAAATATGAGAAGCTATGTCCTTCCTGCTTGACCCATTGTTGACATAGATATATCAGTGACAGTTACTTGTTTTATTAAATGCCTTTTCTGTTTTGTTTTTATGCATGAGAGAAATAGAAGGTTTTGGTATCTGAGAGTAACATCTTTTACTATATAGTACAGTTTCAGTACTCAGAGGTAAAAAACCAAACAACAAACTGTGAGCTTTGCTCTCCCCTTAACTGTCTGACATCCTTTGTGTAAGAGGAATATCTGTTTATGCCACAGAAACAAGGGAAAAAGAAGTGTGACCAGTTACAGTTCCCTTGCACTGAAAGTAAAAGGGAGTGAATCTTGTAACTGGTCTATATTGTGTACTTTTGAGCCTTTTTAAGTAGTGCAGAAAAATGTTTCTCTATATTGGTATGTATGTGTTTGTTTACTAAGTTACCTATAAACCTCTTTAACATGAACTTAATATGCATACATTTCCTCTTTTCCTTCCATTATGTTGTCCCTGGAAGATGATGCAGTGTCATGTGGATGCCTGTGATGACATGCAGCCACCAGAGTTGGTGAGTGTGCTCATGCTTTTGACTGGTTTAATAGTTTATTCTTGAGGAAAAAAATTGAATTGGTTAAGTGATAACTGGAATTTCTTGAGATTGAACATAGTTAGTGGCAGCTTGCACCTACTGAAAAATCCCTAAAACTGTCATTCTAACTCAGGTTATTGGCAGTTTATGTCCTGAACAGTGAATCCTATACAGGAAGTTGTTTCGCAATGGAAGCATGCATCAGCACAACCAAGAAACTTTTCTGTTGTATTGTCTCTTTTGTACCCTATTTTACTGTTCTAATTTGTAACTTTCACTGTAACTCTTGCTTTTTCAGCACCCTGTAGGTGCATCTATTTAGGAATATGTCTTATGTTAACTTCATGTTGTGTTTTCCCCTGTTTCAAATAAGGAATGCTAAAAATAATTCTTTACTTATAGTTGTGGATAAACTTGTGCATTACCTATCCATATATATTTGAAAGTATTCCATTTGATTTGTGTTTATCAAACTTCTTACTCTTAGGAGGTTTAGGAAGGAAAGTTCAAAGGGTGTCAGCAAGTGTTTATGCTGTCTAGAAGATGGCAAAGTGCCACCAAATATTAAATGTTAGTTCCTAGCTTACATAAACATTGCAGTTAGAATTATTCATCTGCTGTCAAATTCATTTGCTGTCTTGTAGTCTGGGGAGGAGAAGCAGTGGAAAGGGTCAAGAAAAGGATTCTTCATTAAAACAAGTTAGCCCAAAAAAGGCAAAATATCAGCAGAAGTAGGTAGAAGAGTATGTGTGTGGAATATGCAGCTCTGATCAGTCTGAATTAAGTTCTAAGCAGTGTCCTTCACTGTTTTGTATTTTGCACTCCACTACAAGCTCTATACTGTTGTTTTATGGTCTGTATTGCTAAGCAACGTGATTAAACAACACAGGTTGCTTAGAAACAGATGACAGCTGGACAACTTTTTCTGAATAGCTTCCATTTTGATGTGACTCTAAAAAGCTAGCAGGTAAATATATTTTTGGAAAAAGTCATTGCATTACAACTTCTGAAAAAAAGTAGTTCACACAGGTTCCTGTATTTCTGTGATATCAGCTGAATTCTAGAGAAGCGTGCACATCTATTCTCTGCTTCTACAGGAAGATTAAAATGAGTGGTTTTGCATATAGAAGGCATTAAATTAAGCACTTGATACCAAGTACTAGTCCTAAAAATAAAAGCAGTCAGGAGTGCTGCATTGCAGTGATTTGGATTTGGTATATGATAGTTTTAGCAGAACAGTAGTTATTAGTGTCATGACTGTCCCTCCTAAAATACAAAGGATTGTAGCATAGTCTGAATGGAGAGACAAGTTATTAGAGTTGAATTGGTTTTTCCTTGAGATAATAGACGGAGTAGAAAAGTTGACAGTTACCAGGTAAATGTCTTTTCCCAAACTGAAACTTTCATTTCTCCTGAGCTGTATAGGTAGTAGTAATAAGGCTGAACTCTGATCTTTTGGTTTGAGTGTTAGTTTAGTTCAAGGGTCAGGAGTAGATTAGCATCAAGAGCTGTTTACCAACTGAATTGGTAAGGTTGCTTGGTAAATTGGTATGCCTGGATCTTAATGACTTATTCTTAGAGTTTTTAACAGAGCAAGCTAAGAGGTTCTTGTGAGATATTCCCCCCCTGCCCCCTTGTTCCTGGTCTCTCCTTTTCCCCACTTTGTCTTTAATGACATTTAGATTAAGGTTGTGGATTAGGATTTTTGCATAAAATTACAGTATGATACTCAAGATGAAAACATGTTAATGAATCATGGCTGGTTTTACTATTTAAGGTTTTTCTTTCTCTTTTTCTTATAGTTTGAGGGTGGCTCTGGATATGGTAAGTTTTTATAGAGAACTTTGACATGCACTTCATTTAGTCAATAAGAGGCTTGATGCATATGTTTAAATCAGATTATTCTTACACAGGGGGCCGTGGTTCATATGGAGATCTTGGTGGACCCATCATCACAACACAAGTAACGATTCCCAAAGATGTAAGTGAAGCTGGCTTGCTTTCTGCTTATATTTAAATAAATAAATAGAAAATCACAGCCTTTTCTTAGGCTATGTAAGTAAATCAAAAGTATTTGGGATACTTGACAAGTACTTTTAATATAAAACAAGTGTTTCTAAATCATCAATAGTTTATTCTTAAGGATATTTGGTTTGTTTTGACTTTAGAGATTGCACTGAACTTTTTTTAATTCTTAATATTCAATAATAGAGATGGTCTACATAACTTGTTTTTACAAACACTTGGTTCTTCCGACTTTATTCCACCTGTGTTTATATAATATGCATTACAGAGACTGTTTTGAGGCTATAAAAGAGTAAGCTTCCATTGTAACTCTTAAAACTAAATGTGGATGGAAGCGACTTGAACAGTACTGTGCAGAGAAAGTTATATCAAGAAATGAATGCTTTATTTTCTCCCCTAGTTGGCAGGTTCTATTATTGGAAAGGGAGGCCAGAGAATCAAACAAATACGTCATGAGTCAGGAGCTTCAATCAAAATTGATGAACCACTAGAAGGCTCAGAAGATCGAATAATAACTATTACAGGAACACAGGACCAGATACAAAATGCTCAGTATTTACTGCAGAACAGGCAAGTTGAAGCTTAATGCTGTCCTTACTGTCATTTTTAAACTGACTTCCCTACTACTACATTCTAAAGCTCTTCTCTGCAGTATAGTTTTTAGAAGGCAGGATTTAAGTAACTATTGAACCTAACTTCTCTAGTGGTAGTTCTGCCTTGATTCTTTTTTCTCTGTTCTAACAAAAATGAAAATTCCCTCAAAACTAATCTTGATGGAAGACACCTTAGCCAAGCAGTCCTCTCATTTCTCTGGTGAAAATTGCTGCAAAAAAACTACTTGTAATTAATTATATAGAACCTGTAGAAAATATAGAAGATTTCAGTCGATGTTGGTCTAGTTCTGTGTGGAAGACTAGTGATTTTGTTGTTTTTAGATAACCGACAACAAATCACAGTCTGCCATATGGCACAGACTATGCCTCTACAGGACAAGTTGAAATCAATTGGTGCTGTTATGCAGCATTTCACACCTTGCTAGCATTACTTTCTCTTCTTCCAAATATTAACAGTTTTGGACTTAGCTTGCTTAGTTTTGCTTTAATAACATGTTGACTATCATAGCATTTTTTAATGTTTAACTTGAATGTTTGGCTTTAGATTACTAACATTTAAATGTGCTTAAAATAATTATATGCCTGTAATTATTAGTTGTTAAACTTTTAAAATTATTTACTTTTAAAAGTATTGTGGATTTGTAGTTTAATCTTTAAGAATGCCATTGTAAATATTGATGCGAGATGTGTGGTCAATCATTCTAATATATGCTTTTTTCTTTTTCTTTTATAGTGTGAAGCAGTATGCAGATGTTGAAGGATTCTAATGCAAGATTATTTTTTCTTTTTTATAGTGTGAAGCAGTATTCTGGAAAGTTTTTCTAAGACTAGTGAAGAACTGAAGGAGTCCTGCACCTTTTTTTTTTTTTTTTTTTTAATATCTGCTTCTGTTTAAATAGCGAACATTCCTCTGCTTCATAGGTATTCTGCATTTGAGGTGTAGTGGAATCTGCTTTTCGCCAGATGTCATGTTTTAGTTCGTTACGAATATTTGGGGGAGGGAAAGGTTGCACAAGACTAATACTGAAATTTTGAAACAGCAGCAAAGAGCGAATTTTATTTTTGTTCAGTGGTGGTAAATCATAATGGGGTTTTTTTCTGTAACTATTGTGAACACCCTACTTTATGTACATTGTTTTTTTTTTTTTTTTTTTTGATGGGAGGGGAGAGGACTGGTTGTTCACATGTCCCTGACATCCTTTGAGGGCAGTGTGTAGAATGTAATGTTTTTTTTTAAAATGTATTTTATGAAATAAATTTAGTGAACCTATTATTGGTGGTCATTTTTTTTTTATATATGTAAGGTAATATCTAAAATAAATACACCCTTTTTCCCCCCACACACAAGAAAATGTGTAAATGAAAGTTGCTATTAAGCTTGCTCTTCTGCTGCTTTGATATAGATGGAGTTACGTGTTTTTGGCAAATTAAAGAAACAGTGTAAAAACAGTGGCTCGGCTTTGCTATTTGGGGAAAAGACTTACAAAAATATTATTGCAAACATTGCGTGAAATTTGACCTTTTTTCATCTTTTTGGTCCTCTGCAGTACATATTTATATAGGTGACATATAAATAAAATATTTTAAAACTTTGTGATGCCACTGAGTTAACAGTGGGTTAAATACACCTGGTTCTACACAGCTTGCTTAATGCAAATAACTTTAAAAATAGCAGTTGAATAGCAATTAATAAATGAATTGTACTTTTCAGAACTCTCATTTGTGTAAGATAGAAATTTGTATGAATTGACAAATTAACAGTATCTAACTTGATTTTCATTGTATACAGAACTTAAATTTGTTTGGTTTCCCTGTTGAATTCCATAGAAAATATTTGTGAGAAATTAAAAAATAAAGTACTTCTGGATATTTTTAATGTAATACCTTGGCATTTGTATATATAGTTTACAAGTTTTAATTTCACTTGCTAAATAAAAGCAAAAAAAAAAGAAATTCAAAAGAACTTTGTAAATCTGAATGCGATTGATCCAGATTAAGTGGATTATTTCACTTTGGGGAGGTTGTGTTGATACTGAAAAGCAGCAGAAACAAACTCCTTAACACCAATTTGTAGGTGTTAAAAAGGGCATTTATTCAGCATGCTGGATGTTCGGAGGATAGCTCCTCTAATCGAACGTGCCAAATGACAGACAGGGCTTTTTATTACACATACTGTTTACATATTCATTAGTTATTCTTGCTTACTTAATACATATTCATTAGTTTGCTTTACATAGTCACACCCCTTTTGGAAGTCCTTCTTTGGTCCTTCCAGGTCTTTGTTGTCTTGACCTCAGTTCTTGAGCAGGCACAGCATCACTGTGTTTCACCACAAAAACTGTAAAGTTTATCTTGTTTGGGTACACAGACCTTAGTTTACATCTTGTTTGAGTTACATCCCTTATCTTATTCTCTAGGACTTCTCTACGATTATATTGTTCTTTATTTGGGCATTCCAGGATACTGGGAATAAAGTTTCTATTTCTCAGTGTCTTGAACATTTTATTTTTCTCATCTTTTTGAACCATATGAGGTAATTCCTGTCATAATAAGGAGCTACGCTTATGATATAATGGGAAAGGGGAAGGAGCTAAGATGTGACCTACTTAGCAGAGCTATAATCAATCCTTAGAAAAGACCCAAAACCTGCTTTTGTCTAGGGCAAGGAGTATGCCAGTTTTCCCAGTAAATAAACATACGTGTAGAATTGGCACTTCCTTGGGAAAGGCTGAACATAAATTAAATGGAGAAATCAGCAAAAAGGGTCAAACAAAAATGCAAATTAAGAAAAAACATGGGTGCAGGATTTTTTTTTCTATGCACTTCTACATTGTGTATATGGCTTTTGTTTTTAAAATATTTTAGCAGGGGAAAAGCTGCACAAGTCTATATACTGGAGAATAATGTTTTGGTTTTTATTTTTAATCATCTACATCTTTTAAGACACTAACCTAGTCTTACAAATAAGCACCATTTTAGCTTTAGTAGGGTTTTCTTTAGGGTTTCCTTAAAACCAATCATTTATGATTTGAGATGAGCCTTAGGGATTCCTACTGTAAAGGAAGCTGTGGGTTTGGGTTTTATGTCTTATGCCTCTGTCCCTACCCCTCTTTCCCCTACTGACTTAGGGTCAAAAAGCTGCTTGTCTCTTGAGGAGG
>NW_020885018.1:163317-218954 GCF_003945725.1 Corapipo altera | reverse complement strand
ATGGGTTCTGTAGCAGCATTCACTGTTGGGTGCATGTTTCTGTACATTATGTCTGAAATTAACTTAAAATATCTAGAAATTATTTTTTTAAACTGCTTGGTGCATGAGTTACCAACCATTACACATTTGCCATTTTTGGCTGTGCGCATTTTAAGTAGGTTTATATGACCTCATTAAGTCAAAAGCAATTTTATATTGTACAAGCAATCTACAGTTTATTTTAAGGGAATATTACTATAAAGCTGTGACCTGGTTTGTGAAACTCGCTGGCAGGCACTGCTAGCACAACAGCCTACCCCAGCCGCCTCCCCCATGCCTGCCCAGTGGCAGTCAATGTGATTTTTCCTGCACCGTGCTAGAAGGGCGGAGCAACGTGGCATCACCGAGGGGCTGGTGATTGTGAGTTGTGTGACGGGTTGTCGCGTCCGTGGTAACTGCTTTCCTGAGCCAGTAAAGGAGAAGTAGTTTTGGTCATACCACTTCTTGCTGGCTCTGACTGAAGGCCGGGCTGCAGAAGCGAAGACTGTGCTGCAGTTGGGCGATGTGAGGCAGTTAGGGGACTGGGTGGTGGGGGAGGTGTCCCTGCAAGGTGGGGAGAAGAAATGAAGGAAAAGGCAGCCTTGAAAACGTCTTCTAATGAAAATGCTGCCTTTAAAATGTTTTCTACCCTCAGATGAGGCCGAGCATGGTGCCATTCATGTTACGCACACACGAGTCTGCCAAGTTCATAAGAGCCAGCAGCTAGATGTCTTTGTGGACAGCCTGAAACAAAGACAAAATAAAATAAAGCTTAACCATGTTAGCATAACTTTTTGAAATTTAGCATGAGTGTGACTTTGCAAAATATAACCGCCTCGCAAGTAGGGGATCTGCCTAATTGTGGGTAGTTAAGATAAAGGGGTGGTAATGGCCAGAAAAAAGTGCTTCAGCATGTAACAGTAGTAATCAATAATCTTTCAAGGGAAACAGGAGATGGGTGGTGGTATAGTTGCTTGAAATAATAAGGCTTTATGTAACAACTGTATAGTAATACGTATAGGGAATAGGTAACCAAATGTATAATAAGACAGCTACAAACTGGACTTTGTACTGATTCTAAAAGAATGTATATGATAGATAATATTTGAAACTTGCTTTCTCCAGTGTATAGAAAGCTCTTGAGTTTTGTCACTTGTTGGACACGCATGTGGTGGTTCAACCCCTGCGTGGCCCCAGCCGTAATAAAGGTGTGCTTTTCTATTCAGTACATACTGTGTAGAGATTCCTTTGAATCAATCTTATTTGTGACTCTGATTCTTTCTATTAAAAAGACTTTTAGAAATGTCTGTAGTCACTTGTTCATGGCTTCCATTATTTCACCTAAAATAAATTTTTGTCATTGTTGGGACGGACTATGACATATAATATTCAGCAAGAAAGTTTATTGGAAAAAGAAAATGAAGCAGCAGCAGCCACGAGCTGCACTTTACAGCCTCTTAAATACAGCTCTTTTGGTACACGTATAACACACAGATAGGTCAGCTTACATACACAAACTACAATTCTCCCAGCTAATAGGTAGATTTTAGCTGGGCTTTCTCTGGACTTTCTCAGTCCTACTTTCTCACAACATTTCTGTGCACCTGTCCCTGTTTTCCTCTGATGTTTATATTTTTCTCAGTCACTCTGTACAAAACAAGTCCTCGTTCTCATGAGACAGTGTTCCCTGTTCCCACGGGACAGCTCTTCTCCTGCTGCTCCTCTGCTCTCTCAGGATGCATCAGTACATTGTCAGGACCAGGGCCTCCATTCTCAGCCACTCTCTCTCATTCCATCTCAGGGGCTCAGTCCCCCACAAATTTTGTATTTTCATGATAAATGAGAAAACCATGCTTAAACCAAGAATCCTTTGAGTTGATTTAGTAGTACTAAAGCAGCTCCACTAAATCTGAAAACAGTATTCTAGTGTTAAGGAAACTGAACTGCAAGGACCAAAACCCCTTCACACCGTGCAGCTCCAGTGAGCTGACAGGTGCTCCATTTTGTGATAAACTGAGAAAATGATTCGGGCTAATTAAAAGAAAAACAGTGTAAGATCAATATGACCTGGAGAGAGAAAAGAAAAACAAATCGTAAAACTTAATTGGGCCCCTATAAAGACATACAACAAGTTACCTCCCTTTTACTTTGTGTAAGATTTATAGTGAAAGAATTTCGTTTAGTTAGCTGGATAATAGCACCTTTCTTAAAAATTTATAACTTTGTATAGATAACAAGCAAACATCTGCTGAATGTCTGACTTGACAATATATTATGGATGATTATAGATAATATTCTTGTTTAAGAAAAACATCTGTTGAATGTCTGACTTAACAATGTGTAATGTTTTTGCTTATGTATAATGAATATTCATGAATTAGCTGGAAATAAATGTAGAACAACTGTCTTCTTTGGGTGTGACAGGCATTGGGAGTTGTTGAAACCCCTGCCTGATCACCCAGAGCTGAATTTGCTTTTATCATATAATAAATTCTAATTGGAAATCACCTGACTCTGGGTTTCTATATATCGCAGTTTGACTCCCTACATACCCCACACTCACAGAGTCAGACCAGATTTCCTTATTGGTTCCACCCCAGGTTTCCTTATCAGAGTCTCAGACCTCTTGTTCCTTTAAGTGATTTAATCATGGTCCAGCAACACAGTAACAGCCTGACCTGGGTGCCTCTGGGGAAGGACCCTGAACAAAGCAATCCCCAGGGTTTTATACCCTTAAGAGTCTGTGCACACGTTCCTCATGCGTTCTTCATGTCCCTCACACATGCCTTTTGGTCCAATGGTGATATTGGGTCTGGGGCCACCCGGAACCGCAAGTCTGCTTGCCCTTTGTTAGAAAAAAGGTCAGTGCTAATTCCCAGCTCTTTGCCTGGGGCTCCAGCCCTTTCCTGCCATTCAGAGCACAAGCTGCAACTTCCACTGCAGCTGCACACTGAGCTACCTGCACTAGTGCTTATGAGAAATAAAAATACGGTTTTTATTACAAACAAATTTTAGAAAACTTATAGGCATATCATGAAGTTGTAAGGTATCCAGTCCCCACTTGGGCCTGGTACCAGGGCTCCTTGCGGCCAGGATAAGGGAATTTCTAGGCAAATATAAAGCTTCCAAAAATTAAAACCTTTTGGGTCATTTGGCCAATTTTGAACACAGGGTTTTTTTCTCTCCATGGGCTAAGAACAAAGGAGGATCCATCATTTTTGACAGGGGATGCCTTACAGCCAATCGGAAGGAGGGGAAAGCCCCTTTTCAGAGAAAGGAAACCTTTTTAGGCAAAAATGAATATATTAAACTGACCTGAAAGGGTGAGATTTTGTAGTACTATAAAATGCATGAAATTTAAATGCAAGAAGTCTTTTTCTCCCCGGGAGCTCAGTGTGACATGAGACCCAGCACGCACTGTGAATAAAACTTTCCTTGTCGCTACAGTTTTTTTTGTTTCACAGGTAATTGAATCTTTCTAAAATAAATAACAAGAAATTTCTCACAGTGCTCACTGTTGTAATTTCATAAGAAAAAAATATGTAGGTTTCGATGGAAGTTTTAGTTAAAATTCTTTATATTTGTGTGTAAACTAAGAGGAAGTGTATATGAAGATACTTTTTGTAAATGCACAATGATCAGGAGCTATTATTGGGAGGAATGGGTTAAAAAACCGAAAACTGTCGAGAAGGATTTTAAATCGCTCAAGCAACCTTGCAGCTGGAAATAATTCTTGATAAGCCTGTGTGAACAGGAGGCCAATGATCCTCTAGCATGGATCCAGTTTAACGGTGCCTGTCTCTCTGCTTGTGTACCTCTGCCTGGGTGTTGCTTCAGGGATCCCCCTGTTAGCGAGGTAATGAAAATAAATTTACTCTTTGTGTTTTAGCCATGGGTTTGTGGTTGTCCCAGCTGCCTGCCTGTACTGACTTACGCAGCTATGGTAAAGCATAGGTCTTTTCATGGCTGGGCTACGCAAACCAAGATTTGGGAAGGGCTCTACCCACATTTGTCACAAGCGCGCTGGTGGCTAAAAAGGCCGATATGAGACAGGCATATCTGATTGCAAAAGGCACAGCAGAAAGACTCCTTAGGTGGCAAATTCTGCAAGGCACGATTCTTTCTGCGTTGCCTTTTCTCCTCAAGGGTGATCCTGTGTGCTTTCTCAAAGGCATCAGCAGCATTATAGATAGTGTGTCTCTAGACCTCCCGGTTGGAGGCCAGAGTAGACCAATTATGTTGATCAATATGGCCAAGGCTGAGATGTTGTTTCAGGGAGTCCTTGTATCTCCTATGGTGCTATGTAAGCACCATATTGAAATATGAGGACTAAGCAGATGAGAAAAAATTAAATGCAATCATGGTACCTTTCTTCCTTTTTATATGTTGAAAATGGTTATCTATAGATGGGAACCCTATGTACAAACTCAAATTTAGTTTTAAGCAACAATTTGAGTGTGATCATGACAATACTTAGTTGTTCTTAAGACTGAATATGTTGAAAGAATCTTAGATGATGCAGGACATATACTGCTTCAGGCCTGCTTGCACAATCCGGCCTGTGTGCTGGACGACAGGGACCTGTGTTCTCCAGCAGCAGATCTGTGTCCTTGAGCAGCAGATATCAGAAAGCTGCATAGAGGAAAACAGGGAAGGAGGTTGTTATCCAGAGTGTGAGAAACCAGAAGATGGGGGGGCCTGGAAATGTACCTTGGCTAGTAGAGCCAATAAAGTTATAGATATAGTGTGTGAAAGTAAATGTAACCAATAGAAAGTTAGAATAGAGCGTGTGAACCCTGTAGGACCCTTGATAATGTGTGTATTTTTGGAATAAAGGAAGAACATTGACTGTACCTCGAGGAGGATGTGTCTTTGACTCTCGAGTTCATTTTTTGCATCTTCTCCTTTTATGAATAGACTTTAAAATCTTAATTGCAGTATGAATGCTCTCATCTATAGTATGTCACTCCATTAGATCTTTAGATATAGTATGATAGCCTAAACATCTTAGTTTTCTGAAGGAATACCTATTACCAGAGCATTCATAGAATCACAGAATAATAGAATATACCGAGTTGGAATGCACCCACAAGGATCATCGAGTCCAGCTCCTGGCCCTGCACACAGAAGTCACACCATGTGCCTGAGAGAGCATTGTCCAAACAGTTCATGAACTCTGCCAAGCTTGGTGCTGTGACCACTTCTCTGGGGAGCCTGTTCCAGTGCCCAAACACCCTTTGTGTGAAAAACCTTTTCCTGATATCCAACCTAAACCTCCCCTGAATCAGCTTCATGCCGTTTCCTGGAGTCCTGTCACTGGTCCTAAGAGTGAAGACATCATTGCTTGGCCCTCCACTTGTATTATGCCACCATGATGCTTGAGCAAGTTAGACATGTATTTCACTCTGACAGGAAAGTCCCTATGCCTTTGATCGAAGAGAGCAATTGTATGCTGACTTAAAATGGAACAGTTCTGTTGGAACGGTTGGGAGGCCTGTGTTAAAATGAGAAAGAAAAGTGCTTAGAAATGACCATATTTAGTAGTGGAAAAAATTCTTTCTTACATAGATGAAGCAGTATTTCTTTTAAGTTAGTTCTAACACTGAGGTTTTTAGGATACGAACTTGCTCCTTACTGATTGTGGCTTTAAAGGATAGCTGTTGTCTATGAAAATTCTTCTGAAAGGATAGTGTGTCACCGGAACAGAGAGATTTCTCTGAACAATTTTTCCTGCACTCTGTAGGTCTTACTTGCCATGGAAGTGACAAGTGTGTATTGTTTATACTTATAGACTGTGTGAAAATATGTGATGTTTATACTTGTTAACTGTGTGTCTAATTATAAGGTTTGAGAACATAATATAGAAAGAAAACCTTGAGAAACTGAAGATAATGAAACACCTGCAAATTTAGTAAAACCCTAAAAGCAGATTAATTAGAAAGAGATTTCTATGCCAAGGATGATTTCAGATCGCGTGGACAGAACATCAGGTCCAATGAACTGGAGACATGAGATGCGTGCACAGTGATGCCTTAAGCCCCTAATGTTTTTTTTATTTCTTTTAATATTTGTAAGACTTGTAAGTTTTATAAGCAGTGGAAGTAGATTTTAAAAGTAGAAACCCTCTCTTCTTTGTCCCTTGTCCCTTTCCCTTTCCCTGTAGCACCCTTGTTTACACATTCCTTAACCCTCTTACCCCATTCTATGCTCCCTATATCAGCCCTACTCCTGAATCCAATAGAAATGTTTAGTCTTTTGTCAAGGCAAGGCCTAGACAGTTGACAGAACAGCATATCTGGGCCTAAACCACAGAATGAAGTCAAGAATTAGGTAACTATGTACCCTTTGTGCTCTGATGATGATGAAGGTAACGAAGTAGGGGGTCCCGAAATGCACCCCAGGCTCATTTTCAGGGGGTGGACCCCGGGGCGGTCCAGAGGAAAGGCCACAGGGTGGATACATCTGGGATTGGATGGATGATGTTATAAAATGTAACCTCTCGGGCACAGGGGTACGCGCGCGTCTTGTAACATCTTAGCCTTGGCAAATAAACCCTTTCTTATCTCACCCCTAATTAACTGCTCCGGAGATTTTTTTCAGCACCTAAATCCCACGGCAACAACAGACTGAGCTATCCAATCACCTTGTTGTAAGCATGTGCCCCAAACAAACTAAACTGTATAAAAGTTAACTGATTTAAATAATAAATTTGACATATTGCCGACCATAATGGCCTGTGAGCATTATGTTCTTGCCTCCCCATCAATAACTGGTGCCCGAAACGGGACTTCCTCTTTGTCGAGTTCTGAGGGACGTAAGGCGAATAGAAGGACGTGGGAGAAGAATCCGTTTACCAGTAGCGTGTCCCCCGGCACTACAAGAAAAAATATGCATGCAGTCCAAAAGAAATCTTGCCCTGATCAGGTGAGTCGGCTGAAGAAAGGAGAATCGGGGTCTGCTCTTTCAAAAGAAAAGGCAGTGCAAACGCTCCTTTATTTAATTCTCTCTGAGAGAGATTCTAATTATGACGAAAAAGCCCTTAAAGGGTTACTAATCCCCACAGTTAAAGCTGCCTTTGAGGTATCCATTTGGGACGCTATAAAGGAACAGTTAGGGGAAAAAATCACAAAAAGATTTGACGAAGCAGCTTGCTATTTTACATTGTGGCAGCTGCTGACTGAAACAGAGCAATTTCTGAGGACTGAGGGGCAAGTTACAGCTTTAGCCTATGCTGCGTTAGCAAGCAGCGAAACTGAAAGCAAAGAGAGCGAGTCATCTTGTCAGCTTTTATTCATTGTGTCAACGATCATGCTGCCGGCGAGTTTCAAAGTGCAGGACGTTAGGGAGGCCACTGCCAGCTGCGCCTTCCCTCGTGGCGAGCTCTCCACCACCCCGCCCGCCGCCGCTGCTTCTAAAGTTGCTGCCGCGCCATCGCCTAAAGCTGTACCCGGCGCCGTCCTGCTGCTGCGTGGAGCCGCTCCCCTCTCTGCTCCCCCGCCCGCGCCGAGCCCCAGCCGAGAGTCCCGAACTGACGGAGCCCCTCCGGCGCCGCCTTGGCCAGGAGCCGCTTGCCCATCCGCGAACACGGCCGCTGCTGCCGCGGGCCCCGCGCCGCGCCCTGCCGGTCCTGCCGCCGCTGCCGCTGCATCGCCCGTGCCCGCTGACTGCCGCGGCCCCGCCTCCGCCGTGGCCCGCGCTGACCGACCACCGTCACACCCTGATCGACATCATCACCGCGCGACACCGACCCCGAGCTGCCGAAAGCCACCATTCCCCCCCCGCCGAACCCAACAAGAGACACTCTCGGTAAGAAGAAACGGGGGAGGGGGAAGAAACCACGAACCAGCCCACTCCCGTGCCGCCCTGTCTACCGCTGCTGCCGTCTGCCCCCCCCCCGTTCCCGAGTTCGACATCGACCTACGAGAACAGATAGAGAGACTCAAAGAACCGAGTGCAGCTGCAAGAAAAGTTTTGCAGACATCTGTGGCAGAACAGAAGTTAAAGCGACAAGAGCTCTCTGCACCTCCTCTGCCATTGCCAGCTCCCTATATCCCCATACAGGAGCAGGTTTCCCCAAGCTTTTTTTTTTCTCCTGTCGCTTCCACCACCTCCTCAAACTCTATTTCAGGGTGGGGGGAGGGGGGTGAAACCGTGCTGGAGAGATCTGTAAATCTGCTGTTTGAAAGATCAGGGGCTGGCGAAAGTGAAAAGTCTGGATCAGAGATAGAAAGAGATTCTGTGAGATGCTATAATAAAAAGTTTAGTTGTTAACTCCTAACACATTCCCAGTTATAACAGATGCGGGAGACAATAGAAGTTATTAAGCATTAAATTAGAAGATGCTAAAAGAAGCTAAATCTATAATTATTCAGTATGGGTTGAGATCAGGTTATACTGCATTTGTGTTACAGCATTTTAAGAATAAGTATTATCTTCAATAATAAGGACCTTTTTTTTTCTCTTAGCTCTTTAAACTTTATCTGAGATTCTAGTAGCAAGAATGCTTGTATAAACTGGAAACACTGAAGTCTGTAAGAGTCTGTACTGTTCCTTGCACTGCAGTATTTTAGATTTTTTTAGTTTGTAATGATCTTTAACTATTTGAGAAAGCTTTGAAGTTCTTGGACCCCTAGAAGAAATATTAGAGCTTAGTTTTTATGCTCCTTGTCAATTTGCTAGTTTAATATCAAAGACCTGACCTAATTTTTATTTCTTCTCTTTTTGCTGCATATATAATTTAGCTTTCTTAAGACCTTGTTATGGCTTAGATGAGACTTAAGTTACAGCACTATTGATTGAGAGAGTTTAAACATAAAAAATGTTCCCTGAATGCTTACCTTGTTTGTATGCTCATTTGAGCTAAGAAAACTGAAAAAGGATTTTTTGAATTTAGGCAGATGAAACATTCTATAAGAAAAGCAAATGCTGTTGCAGCCCAGAGCAAATGTTACCGAGTATGACATGCAAAATATGTCCTTTTTCAATGAGAAGGAGTAGAAGTTATAGACCCACTCTTTTATAACATTATCTTTGTGCTGACTTTTCACAGTAACATACTAAGCAGCACAAAACTCTCACTAATCGCCTATTAACTCGGTCATGTGTATCACATCTTACAGTTAGCAGAATTGATTATGCATTTAAAACAAACTTTATCTAGAAACTCTTACTGAGCTTTCTTCATTGGCTTCTATTTTCTTTATTTAACCTAATTGAAAACCGCTTTAAAATGCATTGATGGCATCACCATTTGGCCCAGTGACTTTTGCTTTGCTTTGCATGTATCATCCATCAGCATTTCAGAATATGGGCTGAAAAGAGTATTTAGGACTCTCTTGTCTAACTCAAAACACTCTGGGGAGAGAAAAGTTACTTCTCTGCCTGCTGCTTCTTTTTGCTAAGACAGATTTGCACCCGTCTTCTCTAACCTTTCTTTGCAGGCCAAGCCTTTGTAAGAAATCCAACTTTTTTGTGATGAATGCAATCAAAATCATTTTAAAAGTGTTCTGCAGTTTTCCTTAAACATTCTTAAAGCAAACAATGCTTTTTTTCCCCCTTTTATCTATTCCTACTATTTGTACACCTCTAGGATGAATTATTAGCAAGTATTGGCTTTGCAATCTATCATGGATAAATATAATTTGCAATGTGATAGAAAAATGTATTTTATCACAAAATACCCTATAGATTAAATAGAGAAAAAACTATTTTTAAATGTCAGTCAAAACAAACTCTTAAGCAGGTACCAAAATATTGTAATTCTGCACAGCTAGATGAGACCAGATTAGCAGTTTGGTTTTAATGCTTAATTTAGTAATGCCTCTTTTTTTTTGATCACAGCACATAATCCAATCTCCATAGAGTACTTTCTCTGTAAGTTAAATGATAATGGATTGTGTCTCATACCACAAGGAATCATCCTTAACCAAACAAAATACATGTAAGAGAGAGAATTCTACAGAGTTTCTCATGCATATTGCAGACAAGATAAATATAGCAAACAAAAATAGAATGATAGTGTACATACCTATGAATTGTGTCAAATAGGCAACAGTAGAATATTTGTTATGGTAATTTAAAACAGATAATTCAAGTAAAATGATAGAGCAAACATTTGTGACGTTTGTTTATATAAGAAAAAATCCAAAATTTTACTAGTTATAGAAGATGAAGCTAGAAGAGTTGCTTAGGTTGTATCACATTTTGGAATGAGACTTATTGAAATTTTAGAGTTGCTGAAAGTAATTAAGTCTGTGGAAAAGACTTTCTTTTTTACAGTGCAATCAGATATGATTTTTATCAGTTCTTCAATCCTGTAGTTTCATTCTTTCAATGAATAGTTCCTCAGCTTTAACAAAACCTATTGTTTTATTGTTCAGAAATTCTGGAGTTTTATTATACATCCCAAAGCAAATATTGACACATTACTTTTCTTTTGCAAATCGCATTTAACTGTAGACCTAAGTGATCTATAAGAATTCTTTTCTTTTTACCCATTGTCGCAGTTTGAATGAAACTGGACTGTTTGCTAAAGAGGATGAGTTATGAGATAGACCAAACTCCTCTCTCTCTGCAATTGTAATGTCAAATTAAGGGGCTTTACTCGAGGAAAAAATGTGGAAAAAAACCCAGAAGAAATAACAACCCTTTATTAAAAAGATATATATATATATATATATTGGCAAAAAAAACAGTAGCAAGAAACAACAATAACAACAAGAAGTCTAAATGTATACCCTCCTGTCCCTTAGCACAGTCCCAATTGTGGCCTGCAGGGGGCGCTGTGGGCTCGCTGGAAGGTGCAGGACCTGCAGTACCTGGTTGTGGTCGGCAGGGGGCGCTGTGGGCTCGCTGGAAGGTGCAGGACCTGCAGTACCTGGTCGTGGTCGGCAGGGGGCGCTGTGGGCTCGCTGGAAGGTGCAGGACCTGCAGTACCTGATCGTGGTCGGCAGGGGGCGCTGTGGGCTCCGGCGGTCACCCCGCGGGGAGAGGGGCTGGAGGGAGCGGTCCCGGGCCGCGTGGGGAAGCCGAGGAGGAGATGGGGGGTCCTCGCCTCCGTAGGAACGAAAAGGAAGGCGGGCAGTACACTCACCGCTGTCCCAGGTGGCAGGGTCTCACTGCAGTCTCAGACGATGGCGTCTCAGCAAAGAAACTCCCCCTCCTCTCCCGCGGGCAAAACAAGCTCCCCGTTGAGGCACAGCAGCTCCCGGGAAGCAGGGTATCCAGGCAGGTTGAAGCCAGCAGGACGAGAAATCCAGCTGGGCTGGGCAGTGAGATCACTTCTCGGAGACTCCTCCACTGGGCTCTGGATGGGTCCAGCAGAGACAGAAAAACCTTCCTGCTCCCTCTGCACCCCGGGAGCCAAGCAACCCCACCTCCCCCTTGCCTCCGACTCCAAACCAGCCCACCTGGCCCCGGGCCTCCGGCCCACTCAACGTAGCTAAATCGCCCATAAAGCAGGTCGGCCAGTTCTTTTGTAAGGCTAATGCCAGCTCCTTTGTGAAGCTAATCAATTCTTTTCCCCCCTCAACCTCTGTGTTTTTTGTTTTTTTTTTTTCTCTTACAGGGAAAGCAGAGGAAGGGAAAATTCCTCTCTCAGACTTATAACCCATAACACCCATGTATCTTATTTTGTACTTATTAACTATCTGTACTTTTCAACTGAAACAACTTTTGTAACACAGCTGTGAGTTGTAATCAGAAAAGCAATACAAGCAGCACATGATAAGACAGCTCCATCTTTTGCTACAGTACGACAGGAACTAACAGAACCATTTGGGAAATTTATCAGTTGCATCATGTAATTAATACCCATCCTGACCCAGATGAGAATATGAAAGTAGAATTTTTGATCATGTTAACCTATAATTTTATCAGAATTGTTAGTAATATGTAGATAGTATGTAGCATACTCTATTATGAAATAGAACTGTTATAGATTTTTTGTTATTAGCACAAAGGTATTAAGTAAAGAGATTGATAATTCAAGAATTCTTAACACACTTTTGCAAAGCGAAAAGGGGGACAGCCCTCCTCTATTGACCTGCAAAAGTGTTTCATGTGTTTAAGTTTTTTGCACACAGGTGTTCTCTGGTTATCTGCATGATGGATGAAGCCTTGGTAAGAAGCTGGTTCTTCAGAACAAGGTTGATGTTGTTCCTGCAGGTGACTGTGACACCAGTTGTTGTAGCTAACAGTCTCTTCAACATTATTAAAGCACAATTTTTTAGTATTATGAGCACAATTTTTTAATACTTTTAAAACACATAATTTTAGAAGTTAAGAGGTATATAAGTTATAGAGGGTAAGAATTTAAGTATAATGTATTGTATGACCTTTGGATTACTCACTAGGTATTGGTAAAAGAAAGTTTATCTATCTGGTTAATTTTATCTGTTTGATTGAGAAACTTTGACATTATAAGGTACTAGAGAATAATTATGGTTTCTTAGTTCATAAAGCACAGTGACATGGAATTCAAAAGTATGTCTGTGTGAAAGTTTGTTTGATGGTGGCCACCGTGTGAAAGTGAATGAATGAAAGTATATGCATGTATGTGTGTGAATATATGAACAAATACATAAACAACTTTGACACAAACACCTTAAATAAAAACAGAAGACACATAACTAAGTTGAACTGGAGTTCCATTTGCAGAAGTGTTTTTAGATTGAATAAAAGCTTTCAAGAATAAACCCTATCTTTAGAAACACCTTTAAGCACAGAGTTAAGAGCACAAACTTTGAGATCAATAGGTTTTTAAGTTTGTTAATGGTAGTGGTATTATTATATGTAATTGTGTTTGTTAATATGTTATAGGTATGATGAAGAATGTTGCAGGAATGCAGTAAAAATTGTTCAAAGCAGAACTGGGGAATTGTCGCCGGAACAGAGAGATTTCTCTGAACAATTTTTCCTGCACTCTGTAGGCCTTACTTGCCATGGAAGTGACAAGCGTGTATTGTTTATACTTATAGACTGTGCGAAAATATGTGATGTTTATACTTGTTAACTGTGTGTCTAATTATAAGGTTTGAGAACATAATATAGAAAGAAAACCTTGAGAAACTGAAGATAATGAAACACCTGCAAATTTAGTAAAACCCTAAAAGCAGATTAATTAGAAAGAGATTTCTATGCCAAGGATGATTTCAGATCGCGTGGACAGAACATCAGGTCCAATGAACTGGAGACATGAGACGCGTGCACAGACTGAACTATCCAATCACCTTGTTGTAAGCATGTGCCCCAAACAAACTAAACTGTATAAAAGTTAACTGATTTAAATAATAAATTTGACATATTACCGACCATAATGGCCTGTGAGCATTATGTTCTTGCCTCCCCATCAATAATAGTGTCTGAGTTTAACAAGATTACAACTTTGAAATTAAGAGGCTTCTAGTGAAAGTGTGGAAAAGGAAGAGAACAGCTCTTTATTAACAAACTCAAATAAACAACAAATGGTGCAACCAAAACTTTCAAAAGAAACAAAACAAAGTTCTAATTCCCCATGAAATAAAGACAAGACAAAATAAAATAAAAATTTAGCTATGTTAGTAAATTTAGCTATGATAGCGTGACTTTGCAAAATTGTAACTGCTTGAAAGAAGGTTGCTGCCCAAACTGTGGACAATTAAGATAAAGCTGGCTTACAGAAAGCAGGAAAGACTTTTAGCACGTAGCATTGTAAGGGAGACAGAAGGAGGGATGGGGGGAACCTAAGCTGTTTGAAATGATAAAACTTTATGTAACTACTCTATAATAGGAAGAATAGAAGTTAGGTAACCAAATGTCTATTTAGATAAGGCAGACTTCATAAAGAGTGTGTATGATAGATAATTTTGAAGCTCACTTCTTCCAAATGTATAAAAACCGGTTGTATTTCTTTTTTCGGCAGAATGCACGGAGGGGGCAAAACCCCCTGCATCTCCTCGACCGTAATAAAAGTGTGCTTTACATATTGTTTAAGGATTCCTTTGAATCAATTTGGCAAGCCAGGCACGAGGACTCTGCTCATCTGTGAAGACCCCCCAGAACCAGGGACCCTCTGTGCGCCCTGGGATGGTACTCCAGTGAGGCTCCCCAGGCTCTGCTGGATCATCACGGGAGTGGATGAAGATCCTGTGCAAAGGTATACAAATTCTAAAGCACTCTTTTATTTTTCCCTAGGGTTTTGGGAAGGAAACCATAAGTCATATGCTGTTTTTCTAGGGCTCTGGCTTGCTAGCAGCTAACAAGAGCAGCATCCTTCTAATTGAGGGTTAGAGTCCCTCTAGAAGGTTACATAGGCTTTGATTGTGAGTTAGAGTCTCACCAAAGCTATACCAAATTCCTCGGGCTAAGAGGATTTGGAAGAAAGGGACAGATGTTTTTGAGTTTACCTTTGTGGCTGGATTTTGGACTTGGACTCGGAATTGCGATCATTATAAGTCTGGTAATATATTATCTCTGGGTTTGTTTTAAACCATCTGTGGGGATCCCTTGTGTGTGCTGATTATATTGTTTGCTTTTGTTTGTGAGTATTGTCTTTTATGTCATAAAAATACTGTTGTGTGTTAAGTAAGCAAATATCAGGAATTATATTTGTTTTATGTTTGTTATTGTTTTACTCCCAGCCACGGCGAAAGGACTACCTTCATGTGTTTATGGGAGATAGTGGTTTCATGGTTTACAGAACTAATTGGGCAGGAGGCTGACTCTAACACTTATTGTTTGCAGGAATTAGAGCCAGAAGTTTGCTGGCCGCTTGCAGATGCCACAAACTCCAGGGCTGACAGCCTCTCTGCTAACAGCAAACGAAAGTGCTAACCCTTATCTCTGCTCAATTTGTAAGAATTGTTCACCTCGTATATTTGTAATCTGCATTAAATGTTGGCAATTTTGGCATGTTAACCTGAAATTAGGGGCAGGATTGGCATTGGGGGATTTAGAAATAGAAGACAAAAGCACGTGTATTTGTGGAACGGTCTTACAAGGTTGGAGACCACGTTGGCAAAGTGTTATAAATTGCACGGATGGAACTTTAGCATTAGAGTGGTTGAATTTAGATACTGTTCTTATATAGTGCCAGAGAGAATAACGAGATCTGTAGGTAAAACAAGACAAAAGGAATAGAGGTGGTTCTCCTTTCATTAATATCCAGATTGTGGGGATTGCTACCCTGTGTCAGTGGATGTGGTTTGTGGGGAGTGTGGATATTTTGGGGCAGTAGGAGCACCCTAGAAAGGAGCTTTTTTTTTTTTTTTTCTTTTCCCAATGTCAGGCTGAGGATTGCTGCAGGACAGCAGAACGGGAGGTGCTGGAACATCTGACAGGGCTGGTTCAGAGCCTTCCTGCTTTGGGGCTGGTACTGTGTGGTGTGTGTGGTGTGTGCTGGAGGTATGTGACTGAAACGTGCAAGTAATCACAAGGCAAGTGGGAGCTTGAATTTGCATCTCTGTTATCTTGCAAAGGGCATGGCCAGAAGCAGGCAAAGCGAAAGCTAGAAATGGGAAACCAGCAGAGAAATCAAGAAGTTGATAAAAGCCCTTTAGGGTGTATTTTAACACACTGGAAAGAAATAGGGGGACCCCAGGGTGGGAACAATAACAAGAAAACTCTAAGCAAATACTGTTCAGAATGGTGACCCCTCTATAAACTAGGGGAAGGAGCAAAGTGGCCAAAGCATGGATCATTAGACTATAATATCTTACTACAGTTAATGTTGTTTTTGCGAAGGGAAGGAAAATGGGATGAAGTAATTTATGCTGATATATTCTTTTCTTTGAGGGAACATCCAGAATGGCAGAGGGAGTGTGGCATTAATTTGGCCCCGCGAGATCCGTTTGTTCTAAAACAAGGAATAGGGAAGCTTAAATGATGTTGTTCGGCATGTTCTATAGGGCAGAGGTGTTTGAAATATAAGAACAGTGAACTAGAAAGTGGAATTGATGATTATGTAAGTCCCTTTGGAGAAAGGGCAAATGAAATAGCAGAAGAGGGGGCTTCCATTTCCTCCTCAGGGCTGGTAAAAGATGAGGACAATGAATTGTCCTCATCCTCAGGACAGCAAGAGAGGGACGGAGAAAGAGGAAGAAGAAAAACTTCTCTTTCCCCATCCTTATCTCCCCTGAGCAGGCGAACATGCAGTAAGATGAGGTCAAAATCTGTTTCACCACACACAGAGGCCAGATGAATTATACAAACCCTTTTAAGAGAAGCTGCAGGACCACAAGGGCCTATAAGGCTTAAAGTTAATTTCTCTATGGGAGATGACCCGGTTGGGGTAGCAAAGATGTTTAAAGCATATATTAAGGCTTTGGACCCAGACTGGGAAGATATGGACTTGATGCTAGATGCTTTGACAGAAACTGAAAAGGATTTAGTATTAAAAGCAGCAAGGACACACACAAACTATGTTAAGGGCTGATGATGATTTAAATATTTTCTTTCCACGAGATAAACCATGTTGGGACTACAATAATCCTGACCATTATCAACTTCTCCAGAGGTACCGGGAGTGGGTGGCTCGTGGAATGGAAAATGTAGTTCCCAAAGCTGTAAATTGGGGTTCTCTTTATGCGGTAAAACAAAACATTGGAGAAACCCCCAGTGAATTTTTAGATCGATTAAGGGAAGCAATGGGAACTTACACCACCTTGGACCCATCAGGGGATCAGGGCAAACAGCAACTAATCTCACTGTTTCTGGGTCAATCCTCAGATGACATCCGACGCAAGCTACAAAAGTTAAAGGCTGAAGATCAAAGAATTATTGAAAAATTAATTGAGGAGGCGTGGCAGGTATACAGGAACAGGGAAGGGGTAGAAAGACAGAAATTAGGTAAAACTATCACAAAGGCAACTCTCACCGCCCTGGATAGAGGAGACCTTTGCTCCAGAAGACCTGGATGACACCCTGGAAACAGTGACTATCGAAAACTGAGACCAAACCACTGTGCAATTTGTAAACAAAGTGGACACTGGAAAAGAGAGTGCCCCCAAAATAGACGAAAACCTACTTTGGTGGCAGAATTAGACCAGGACTAGTGTGGACCGGGGGGGTTGCACTCCAGAGACCTGCTGGTTATAATGGAACTGGGGAAAGACAAACATAAAATAGAGTTTTTGGTAGATACTGGAGCAACATTCTCTATGTTAAATCAGGAACTAAGTGTTATAGATAATGTATCTTTGAATGTGGTTGGGGCCACTTGTCAAATTGAGAAGGCATTTTTTATGAAACCTTTAAGTTTTAAATTAGGTAAGACTTTAGGTATACACAAGTTCCTTTATATGCCTCATGCACCTAAATCACTTTTGGGACGGGATTTACTAGAAAAATTGAATGCAGAAATTGAGTTAAAAGATGGGGATATGCAAATTAAAGTAAGAGAAAATGAACTAATTGAAGTCTTAAGTCTTGCTTTAATTCAACCACAGATAACGGGAGAAGTGCCATCAGCAATCCTTGATCAAGTCTTCCCTGGGGTGTGGGCCGATGGGACCCCAGGAAGGGCTAAAAACACTCAACCTATAGAAGTAAGACTAAAACCCAGAACACAGTTGGTAAGAATGAAACAGTATCCTCTCAAACTAGAAGATAGAAAAGGGATTAAAGAGATAATTGACAATTTTATCAAATTTGGGTTGTTAATTGAATGTAAATCAGAATATAACACACCTATTTTGCCAATCTGAAAACCAGATGGCAAAAGTTTTAGACTAGTTCAAGATCTGAGGGCTATTAATAAAACTGTTGAAGAGCTCCACCCAGTGGTAGCAAACCCATATACACTTTTAACCAAGCTAAAAAATGAATATATCTGGTTTTCTGTCCTAGACTTAAAAGATGCCTTTTTCTGCCTGCCTTTGGACCCTAAAAGTCAAAATTTGTTTGCCTTTGAGTGAGAAAGACAGACAGCGGTCACCGATCCCAACTAACCTAGACTGGCAGCCATGGTCCCCGAGTGGCGTGGCGCGGGGGGGGCTTTCCCTCCCCCTTCTTCGGTAACTCTACCCTCGCGGCGGGTGTTTCCCCTGGTAACCCTCCTCTCCCTTGCCTACAGCAGTGATGATCCCGGGCAGTGCCGGGTGGCGCGGTGGGAGGGCTGTCTGTCTTCTCCCCTGTGTAACCCCCCCCCTCCTGGAACGTACCCATCTGCAGCTATTCCTCCCCCTCCTGTACATTATCCTTCCCCAGCAGACCACTTAGCTAAGTTGCAACATAAGGAGAGCAACGACAATTTGCCTCCTCTCATTGACTTCTCTCAAAATGAACCCAACCCCTATCCCCCACTCCCTCCCTCTCCCTCATCCACCGACTCTGATGGTAAGAGCTCCCTTAATGAAGCAACACTTTTGCTTCAAGGGAGGCCGAGTTTGCAAAGGAAACGGGGGGCGCAGGGGGGAGCAAAAGGCGGGAAAGGGAAAGAAGGGAAGACAAAGGGTGTAGTCCTGCCCCCTGCCGAAGTGGTTGTGCTAGAGACCCTGGCTCCTTTTGGGAAGGTTTAGGACAACAGGCTGCCCTGAGCGGAAATTGGGATTTTTGTGATAAAATAGGGTATCCTTGCTCTACGAGAAAGACTGAAAATTCCCAGGATATCCTGGCTTTTCCTGTCGTAAAGGCTATACCTAATTCCGGAGGAGCTGATCGACACTTGTCTTTTGCATGGAGAGTTGTACAAGATTTGCAATTTAATGTTGGCAAATATGGTGTAAATTCCCCTCAAGTTATGAGACTGATAAGAAGTACACAGCCAATAACTACTTAAAATGTGTGCGTGAGTGAAGAATGACTGAGGTGGCCACCTATTTAATGATTGGAAAAAGACTGTATGAGAGAGAGAAACTGTATAGATATATATGTGTGTAGACTTAAAAATACGTGGGTGTCAGGATTTTAAGAGAATCTGTAACGTGAATCTGTCGGACTATAGTGAGTCCTTATTCTAGATGGTATATGAACTCTTTGACTTTTTTCTTGGTGAAGTGTTGTTGTCCATCCTTGTTGTGGAATGCTGCATTTCTTCTTAGCTTTGAATCAAGGGTTGTCGATGCCGATGCCTTGCTTGATCAGCCTGTTGCGGGGGGCCCTGCAGACTGTCAGGGCCATCTTTGTGGCATAAGTGCAAAAAGAGTTAGGTGCCTTATTAATCGGCTGTTCTAGTAGCACAGTTGCAGGACTTTTTGTTCATGTCGGAGTCATTGATGCTGACTATACGGGACAGATCTGTGCTATGGTTTCCACACCTTATCCACCAGTGACAATTCCTAAAGGGACACGAATAACTCAACTTGTACCCTTTGTGAGTTGTGTTCCTCAAGCAGAGGCTCGTGAGCATCAGGATGGAGGATTTGGTTCTACTGGCACACCACAAGTCTTTTGGTCAATGCCGATCTCTGCACAGCATCCACAGATGACCTGTACTCTCTACAACGCTCGAAGCTTACCATCAGTTGTCCAGGCGAGTGGACTTCTGGATTCGGGAGCTGACGTAACTATCATTGCACGGACATCCTGGCCGACCTCTTGGCCTTTGGTCACGGCAGGGGCCGGGGTTGTGAGACTGGGAGGTACTGCTCAGAGTTTTGTTTCAAAACATGCAGTGCTCATTACTAATCCTGTGGGTCAAACTGCTACCGTCAGACCATATGTGACTGTGGCACCTTTAACCCTGTGGGGACGAGATACTCTATCTCCGTGGGGGGTAAAGATCACTACGTATTTTTAACTGGGGTCACTGTATTGCAGGGTGTGACACAACCCACCATTGCTTTAACTTGGCTTACGACTATTCCTGTGTGGGTTAAGCAGTGGCCCCTACCTACAGAAAAGTCATTGGCCCTGCAACAGCTTCTTAAGGAGCAGCTTGATGCTGATCACACTGAACCATCTCAGAGTCCTTGGAATACCCCTGTCTTTGTCATAAAGAAAAAATCTGTGAAATGGAGACTGCTGCATGATCTCAGACAAATTAATGCAGTCATGGCTACCATGGGAGCATTACAGCCTGGTTTACCAACTCCTTCTATGCTTCCTGCAGGATGACCTATTGTTATTGATTTGAAAGATTGTTTTTTCACAATCCAGTTAGACCCCAGAGATAGAGAAAAATTTGCATTTTCAGTTCCATCTATTAATCGTGCAGAACCTTACAAGCATTTTCAATGGAAAACCCTCCCCCAGGGAATGAAAAACTCTCCTACAATTTGTCAGTGGTTTGTGGCTCTAGCATTGTCTCCTATACGAATACAATTTCCTGACTGTCACTGCTATCGTTATATAGATGACATTTTACTGGCTGCAGCCACTGAGGATCAGCTGGGTGTGTTAGAAACTGAAACCAGAAAGAGTCTACAATCTTTTGACCTAGTAGTTGCTCCTGAGAAGGTGCAGCGAGAGGAACCCTGGAAGTATTTAGGGTTCATAATTACATGGAAAGCAGTCATTCCTCAGCCAGTTCAATTGGATGTTAATGTCAAAACTCTTACTGACGTACAAAAGCTATTAGGGTCTTTGAATTGGATTAGGTCATATTTGGGATTGACAAACACCCAGCTGGCACCTCTATTTGAGCTGCTCAAGCATTCTGACAATCCTCGGGAACCAAGAGAACTGACTAACAGAGCAGTTCAAACTATTCAGCGAGTAGAGCAGACCTTACATTCTAAATTTGTTTCACGAATTGATCATCGTTAAATTGTCTAATTTTTTATTTTTGCAGATCACAGTGTTCCTTTTGGGGCATTGGTACAGTGGTCTGACCATTGGTCTGATCCACTGCACATCCTAGAGTGACTATTTTTGCTTATCAGGCTCAAAAAACTGCTCCTGGATTGTTTGAGCTCATAACTCAAATCATCATTAAGGCTAGAAAAAGGTGTGTAGAGTGTACTGGCAGAAATCCAGCTCGCATTGTTGTACCTGTACAATCTCATTACTTTGAGTGATGTCTGGAAAACAAACATGAATTGTAAGCTGCTTTAGCTGGGTTCCACAGTCAAATTTCTTATCATTTACCTTCACATCATCTTCTTAAGTTTTTTAGGGAAATTCCAATTGGACAAAAAATACTATGCAGCACAGAACCCCTAGATGGTCTTACAGTCTTTACCGACGACTCAGGGAAAACAGGTAAAGCTGCGGTAGTGTGGAAAACAGAATGTGGATGGCAACATCAAATTGTTCATCAGGAAGGTTCTCCTCAAATTGTGGAACGTTGAGCTGTAACTCTTGCTTTTCAGCTATTTCCTAATCAGCCTTTAAATGTTATTACTAATTCTGCATATGTTGTTAATTTGTTACAGCGACTCAATCAGGTCTTATTTTTCAAGTTTTGTTCGAGCTCTGGAGAACTCTTTTGCAGAGACCTGTTCCTTATTTTGTGCTACATGTTTGCAGTCATACCTCTTTGCCAGGATTCTTTACAGAAGGTAATGCCTGAGCAGATGCTCTTGTTTCTGCTGTTGTTTTGGGACCTGTTCCTAACATTCACCAACAAGCTGTCTTGTCTCATCAGTTCTTTCCCCAAGGTGCAGAAGCCTTGAGACGTCAATTTGGCTTAACTCATTCTGTTGCTCGCTCAATTATTGCCTCCTTTCCAGACTGTCATAATGCCTATACTCCTGTCTATTTTGGTACTAACCCTCGAGGCCTTAAAGCCTTACAGATTTGGCAATCAGATGTCACTCATGTTAGTGATTTTGGTAATTTAAAGCATGTCCACGTGTCCATTGACACGTTCTCTCATGTGGTGGTTGCTACTGCACATACTGGACAAGAAAGCCATGATGTCATTAAACACTTCTTGGTGCTTTTGCTACATTTGGAGCACCCGCTCAAATAAAGATGGACAATGGGCCGTCTTATGTCTATAAATCTGTCCAAAATTTCTTTGCTTTGTAGAGGGTCACTCATGTGACGGGTATTCCACATTCTCCTACAGGACAGGCTATTGTAGAGAGAATGCATGGTACCCTGAAGCAATTGCTTCAAAAACAGAAGGGGGGAATGAAGGGACAACCCCCTCAGGCTAGGCTAGACAAAGCTCTGTATATCTTAAACTTTTTGACCTTCTCTGACGATTCTCCTTGTTCACCTTCTTTTCGGCATTTCTCCTCTCTTTTATCAACTCAACCACTATCTGGCAAAGCTCCTGTGTAGATACGGGATCTTGTCTCTGGTCAATGGTCTGGTCTACATGAGTTGATAACTTGGGGAAGGGGATATGCTTGTGTCTCGACAGATAATGGCCCTCACTGGGTACCTGTGCGGTGTGTGCATCCTGCTGTTGGCCCCAGAAGTCGGCAGTGCACTTCCTAATCTTTCAAAGTTCACTCCATGGAACAGACGAAATGTCTGGGTGACACTAATGAAGGAACTAAACCAGACGACCTTTTGTGCATCTCTGGCGTATCCAGAACAACCATTTCACACCTGCCTTGTTGGTATCCCTTTGAATGACACTGAAGCATCTCTCCTGGTACAAGATGTCGTCCGACAACGTGACTTGTTGAAACGGGACTCTAATACTGTGCGCAAATGTCTTGACCATATTGATAGCTGGGATGATGTGTTGCCTGTTAGTGCTCCACTTCAGGAGTTAGATATTTTAGGGTCACTGTTTGCAGAAGGCTGTGTGTATTTTAATTGTCGTGTGGGTTATGACATAGAACGGACATGTAGTGAGTCTATGGTACAGGATGTGTCCCCTGAATAGTCTTTCTTAAAAATAGTTCCTTTTGATGTTGGTATTTAGGTAAGAATTGGACTTGGAGTACTCCAGCAGTGAGTGCACCTCGTCGACTCCCTACAGGAGTGTTTCTTGTGTGTGGAGATAGAGCATGACCAGGAATCCCTGCATAGCCAATAGGGGGGCCTTGTACATTTGGGAAGTTGGGATTGTTGTGTTGCCGTGGGATTTAGGTGCTGAAAAAATCTCCAGAGCAGTTAATTAGGGGTGAGATAAGAAAAGGGTTTATTTGCCAAGGCAGTAGATGTTACAAGACGCGCGCGCGTACCCCTGTGCCCGAGAGGTTACATTTTATAACATCATCCATCCAATCCCAGATGTATCCACCCTGTGGCCTTTCCTCTGGACCGCCCCGGGGTCCACCCCCTGAAAATGAGTCTGGGGTGCATTTCGGGACCCTCCATTCATCCCATCTTCATCATCATCAGAGCACAAAGGGTACATAGTTACCTAATTCTTGACTTCATTCTGTGGTTTAGGCCCAGATATGCTGTTCTGTCAACTGTCTAGGCCTTGCCTTGACAAAAGACTAAACATTTCTATTGGATTCAGGAGTAGGGTTGATATAGGGAGCATAGAATGGGGTAAGAGGGTTAAGGAATGTGTAAACAAGGGTGCTACAGGGAAAAGGGAAAGGAACAAGGGCAAAGAAGAGAGGGTTTCTACTTTCACTGCTTATAAAACTTACAAGTCTTACAAATATTAAAAGAAATAAAAAAACATTAGGGGCTTAAGGCATCAGTTGACACCCGCTCACGGACTGCTGCTTAATCACTCGGTGCTCCATCAACGAAACCACAGAGCAGTACACCTTAATGAACGGTGTGATGATAACATACTGCTCTGGAATTATGGACAGAGAGTGGCTGCTCCCGCAATTCTTCCTTGGGCAACCGCAACTAAGGCCTTAAGTACTTTAAATAAGATGGCCTGCTGGGTAGCGAAGCAAGTCAACAAAATGTCACAGGTATACCAACTTGCCACTGATGTAGACTCTGTCTGACATGCTACTTTACAAAATAGAGCAGCTGTGGATTTTTTACTTCTAGTCCATGGGTATGGGTGTCAAGACTTTGAAGGGATGTGCTGCATGAATCTGTCAGACCACTCTAAGTCCATTTATAGAAGCATTGTGGAGTTGCAGGCGGCAACTCAGAAGATCAAAGAAAGCACTGGGTTCTTTGGCTTAGAGGACTTGTTTACAGATGGGGAATGCCTAGTTGGTCAGCCTCACTGTTCAAAACGGGATGCTTAGTAGTGTTGGTGGTTGTAGTTGTGTTGCTAATGCTGCCATGTCTAGTATCGTTCCTGCAAAGGGCCCTGCAGGATACGATACGGGCGGTCTTTGTTGCACAACTACAGACAGGGGGAATTGTGGGGGGAAGTGACAGGTCCATGAAGCCCCTGGTGCTTGACGAGTTTGAAATATTGGATAGTGTTAGGCCTTTCCCATGAGAACAGTGAAGCTAATTAAACGTTCCCATGGACACAGCCTTGAGTTTTAGGGAGTTAGCTGGAAGAGGATAACAGCACAAGGACGAAGCTGTTGACTGTGTGTTTCAGAGTACAGGTTTTAAATTCCTGAGTGTTTTTGTAAAAATATATTTACAATAAGTGTGTGGGAAAGTCAAAGTTTGCTACCTCAATAAAGCTGCCTGCTACACTCAGCAGGCAGACACCCCTTGTCTCATCGCTCTTTGTGTGTGTGTGTGTCTTCTTTCTTCACGGACCAAAACCTAATGACAGATACCCCATGACACTGATGTATCATAGTTGCATTGAAACATATGAAGCAACATATTCCAGCCGACTGGACTTAAAATATACGCCGCTGCCTGAGGCAGAAACGTAGTTTACTGACGGAAGCAGCTATGTGAGAAACAGATTCCGCAAAGCTGGATATGCAATAACAACCACAGATCACATCATCGAAGCGCAGGCGCTCTCTGCCAGCACATCTGCACAAAAGGCAGAAATAATTGCACTCATCAGAGCATTGCAATTAGGAGAAGGAAAAGACATTAATATTTGGACAGACTCAAAGTATGCCTTCGGGGTAGTTCATGCTCATGGAGCAGTGTGGAAAGAAAGAAGGCTGCTCACATCACAAGGAAAACAGATAAAGTACACAGAAGAAATCCTAAAGCTACTCAAAGCTGTCCAATTACCAAGAAAGCTTGCCATTATGCATTGCAGAGGACATCAAAAAGGTAATACAGACCAGGAAAAAGGCAACCGATTGGCAGATAAAGAGGCAAAGAAGGCAGCAGAAAATGACCAGGTAGGACTTGCCTCCCTAGTCCCTGATGGCAAAATCACAGAGGCAAGTTCTAATGTGTCATATTCAAAGGAAGATTTAAAATTAATAAAAGATCAGCAAGCTCAACTCAAAGGTAACATGTACCACTTAAAAACAGGACAAGTAGTAATACCTGAAAGGGTGCTATGGAAAGTTGTACAGGCAGAACACGACAAAACTCATTGGGGGGCAGATGTGCTGCATAAATACCTAAGGAAACAAATTATAGGATGAAATTTATACACTACAATAATCCAGATCACTAAACAATGCAAGACTTACCTTCACAATAATCCTCACACAACCAATAAAAACGAGATAGGGACAATTGGCAAAGGTAATCTCCCAGGACAACACTGGCAGATAGATTTCTCAGAGCTGCCTAGGAAAGCGGGTTACAGATACCTATTGGTTTTAACAGATACTTTCTCAAATTGGCCAGAGGTTTTCCCGACCTGAAGCAATAAGGCTCAAGAAGTTGTCAAGGTACTACTTAATGAAATTATCCCCAGGTTTGGAGTACCTGACATCATCTCCTCGGACCAAGGACCTCATTTTGTAGCTAGTATTATACGAAAGATTAACAACATTCTGCAAATTGATTGGCAGTTACACACTCCATATCGACCACAGGCAAGTGGTCAGGTGGAGAAAATGAATCATTTTATAAAACAACAATTGGCAAAAATCTGTCAAGAAGTAAATCTGCGTTGGTACCAGGCTTTACCTCTAGCCTTATTGTGAATAAGGGTCAAACCTAAGACTAAAGAAGAGTTAAGCCCTTTTGAGATGTTACACGGAAGACCCTGTGGGAATTATTATCAAGGAGAAGACCTCATACAAGTTGGGGTCTGGATCTCTTTCCCCCCGTGGTTTGGGGCAACCCAGTTCTAGTTCCATTTCCATCTGAAGAACCATTTCCGACGGCTTAAGTGGATGGGGGGGGGACTCCAGAGCCAGGGGTTTCTTCAGGTCCTGAGCCTGGAGGGGAGAGGTGCTCTCCCCTCCTCCCACTCACGTGGCTCCATGGCAGGCACAGAGACAGCACACCGGCGTGGAGAGGAGGCAAGAGAGAGTTTATTGTTGGGGGGGTTACATTTATAGACTTAGGAGGATTCACAGAGTAACCAATTACAGGTTGCAGGAAGGGGTTTACAACCAATAGGAAGGGGTTAAAAGGGACCAATGAGAATACCTTAGGACATCTTCCCAGGACATTCCTGCATGGGAGACAATAGTCCTTCACAGGGGGTGTCGGGAAGAAGAAAGCATGAGTTAGCAAAGAGACTACAAAAAGCCATTTTGAAACATGTTTAAACCACAGTTTTCTCATATACTGCAGATTTCCTGCCACATTGGGGAAGGATATATACAGGAATATCTGATCTCATTGAGTAAACAATTGTAAGAAATTAACAAAAAAGCAATGAGTACTCGCTCAAGGGGAATAGACCAGCCCTTACATAACATTTCCCCTGGAGAGTGGGTGTATGTTAAAACCTTTTCAGGGCAACCACTAGCTGAGAAGTGGAAAGGACCATGCCAAGTGCTTCTCTGACGACCTTCACAGCAACCAAAATCAAAGAACAACCCACCTGGATTCATTATTCACGAGTGAAGAAGTCACCTAAAGAAACATGGACGTCAGAACCAGTAGGACCAACAACCCTCAAGTTTACTTGACACTAACCGTTGGAACTCTGATAAGTATAATAACTCTGGCTCAAGCCATTACCTTGACTGGCCATGGTCGCAGGCTTATATCGGATATTCTGGTATGTCTGGAAGAGACCTGGCCACTGTGGTCATGCACAAAAATGAACCATATTTAGAACACAATTGGGAGAAAAGGAATGGGCTTAGTATCTTAACTGGAATAATTGGGGAAACACGAATAGGATGTAGAGGAATTAATATACCTGCCCATGAGAAACAAATGTCCCAGAACCAAATCACTGTAAGAGAACCCATAGAATATAACAAGGGAAAACTGATTGGTAAGTCCGTCTGTGCATCCGATCAATGCTGGTACAACTTTATATTAGACAAACCAGTTTCTGTTGTATGTCTTTGGGCTACTTAGAAAGGAGACAAAGCACTATCAAAGAGATTTATAATAGACACCACAGCAACATTTGCTTCAACAACACAGACTTCTGCTAAACTGACTCCTCTCTCATATACACCCTCAGAATGTACAGAAAAAAGTCATAATCTTTCTCTTGTAGGACCTTATGTAATTAGACAATCTAAGGAGCAGAAGTTACTCCTGGACCCTACATATTCGCTAAAAAAGGTCCAAGTAAAAATCCAAACAAACATATCCTCTATAAAAGAGGACTGTCAACCCTTCATTCTCCAAAGTCTTAAAGGATGGAGTGCTTGGTTGAGAACTAGATCCCACCATGAAAGAACATGAAAAGATCTAACAGGATGGTTTGGATCAGGACTAGGTGTATTAAATTCCATAGATCAGGAAATATTAATTAATAAACTCAGCACCGTAATTTGGGAAAGCTGGAGGTACCACTGTTATAGGTTATAAATCTGAGAGAGGAATTTTTCTTTCCCTGCTTCCCTGTAAGAGAAACAGAGTTTCGAATAGGGAAGAGGGGAAGGGAGGTAATTAGTCTTACAAAGAACTAGCTGGTCAGACTGCATTCCTCGCTGATGGCCCATCAGAGATTTTGGAGTTGCTGACCACCTTCACACAGGACAGGTCAGATGGTGGAGTTGACTCTCGGAGGGAGACAGGGGTCTGCGTGCAGGCATTTGGGGAGAGGGACTGGGATCTGGTTTTTGGCTTCTCATCCTGGTCAGCTCGGACTGCTGGCTTCGACTTGCCTGACTGTCCCGCTCCCCGGATCTGCTGTGTTTTCATCAGAGAGTTTGTGTGCTCGTGTGAGAGAAGGGAGGAGTTTTGAGACGCCGTCACCTGGGACAGCGGTGAGTCCCATGGGAGTGGACTGCTTCCCTTCCCTTTTTCCTCCCACTGAGGGAAGGGTCCCCCATTTCCTTCTCGGCTTCTCCCGCAGTCCAGGACCGCCCCCCCGGACCCCTCTCCCCACGTGGTGACCGCCAGAGCCCAACAGCACCCCCTGCCAACCACGACAGAGAACTGCAGGCCCTGCACCTTCAGCCACCCAACAGAGCCCCTTGCAGGCCACGATTAGGACTGCGCTAAAGGACAGAGAAGTATTCATTCAGACCTTTTTTTTCCTAGGACTACTGTCTAGGTTTTTTTGTGTTCTGTTACTGTTTTTGCCAACATACATATATCTTTTAATAAAGGGTTGTTATTTCTTCTGGTTTTTTCCACACTTCCTCGATTAAAGTTCCTTAATTTTGAATTTACAATTGCTGAGAGAGAGGAGTTCGGTCTATCTTATAACTCATCCTCTTTAGCAAACATTCCAGTCTCTTCAGACTGAGACAACCACTAAGATCATCATTAATGACTATAGGTGAAGCACAATTTCTTACCACAGACTTGATGATCTTGTTGACTGAACACACATCTGAAGATTTTCAGGTTGTGACTTATGTCTTTGGAGGTCTACAAGAAAATGTCTCGATAGCAATACAGTGCATTCAAACCCAACAATGGATACAATTCATTGCTGCAGGAGTTATAAGAGAAGGAACATCAGGAATTTTGCCTCAAGAAATAAGAGAGATCATATCCAGAAATGACACCACAACCAAATTTGAGAAAGAACATCAGGCATGGTGGCAATTAGTAAACTTCACATATAACTCAAAGCAGGATCAGATAGAGGCATATGTTCTTACCATCTGTGAGGCAAAAGAACGGACCATATTTCCTGTCTTAGCATTAGGAACAATACACCGGGATATAATAATTAGACCCATGGGACATAATGTCTGGGCAAGCTATGACAGGGACACAGGGACATGGCAAACTATCAGCACAGAAGTCTGTATACCCAGAGAACAACTAGGATATGTATGTGAAAATGCTGTAGCAGAAAAGGATTTATGTTTAGATGTAGAAGATAGCATATATATTTTTGAAATGTTCCCAAATACACAGGCACAGTTGTGAGAAATATCTCTAATTAAAATACAGTGAAACAAAGAACTTTATTAACAGCACGCTGGGTGCACCGAACTAGTGACCTAGTTCGAGCACCCCTGACTGGGAGGGACAAGCCTTTTTAAGGTCTCTTGATTTACATAACCACTCCCTTGCTCTTCCCACACCAGACCTCACTCTTTTATTCCTTAAAAGGTGATCTTTGCCTTTTGGTGCAGTTCATTGGTTGTTCCCATACACCTATCAGGTTGTTTCCCTGCCCCCAGCCGCATGGTCCCTTGGCAGTGAGCCCAAATTGATCTTACTGCCTTACATGCTTTCCAATTCACCTCCCTACTATAACAATAAGTAAAAGAGTAAGTCAGCAGTAAGTGTGATCAGAACAACATGCAACTCACCGGCTCCTGACCACAAAATGGCTCTTCAATCTCCCCAAATAAAATGACCTCCAGATATCTCAGCACGAGGTAACCATGGAAATCCCTGCTTGTAATAAAACTGCCTTATTTATTTCCCACACAGTCCCAAGTATACTATGCAGGCAAAGGATGTGCATGCATCAGGACACCTTGCACAAGTATAACTATTGATGATTGTAAAAAATTAACTAATGGTACTAACTTCTGTGTTTGCAATTTTACTAAAATAGGGAAGAAGGGGTTTTTAAATAATACTTTTGGACTGATTCAAAGAAATCCTTAAACAATATATAAAAGTACACTCTTATTATGCCCGGGGCAATGCAGGGGGTTTTGCCCTCCCCCCCCGTGCATGCCCACTAAAAAAGAAACACAATAACTTTTATACATTTTGGAAGGAGTAAGTTTCAAAAATTATCTATCATATACACTCTTTGAGAATTGGTACAAAGTCTGCCTTATCTAATTATACATTTGGTTACTTATCCCCTATTTTTATTACTATAGAGTAGTTACATAAAGTTTTATCATTTCAAGCAGCTGTGTTCTTCCACCCCTCTCCTGTCTCCCTTGCAATGCTATGTGCTAAAAGCCTTTCTTTTCCTGCTGTCCCTGTCAGTTTCTTATCTTATCCGTTCATGTAAACTATAGTTCCCCTTTATCTTAGCTGCCCAAAATTGGGCAGGTCTCTACTTGCAAGCAGTTACAATTTGCAAAGTTACATTTCATGCTAACTTTCAACTAACATGGCTAAATTTTATTTTATTTTGTTTTGTCTTTATTTCAGGACCAAAGTATACTATTTGTTTCTTTGTTAAAATGGGGTAAATGGGGATTTCATTTCTCTCTGAAAACAAAATCTCAGTTTACTAACAATAAAAGATTGCTTGTCTGAAGTTCTTAAAATCCAGGTTTGTTAGTATTCATAATTAAGTCCTGAACTAGTCAGGAATGTATTTCTTATGGCAGGACACTTTTTTTCCAGAGGAAAGCAATTTTTTCATATACTGTCTCTGTCTTCATCACACTTGTAATTAATTGTCAGGGTTATGCTTGTATCCCTTCAAAGGAGATGATGTTCTGTAAATATCATGTTTTCAGTAGCCATTGTTGTCAGCTAATAAAACTGGTTAGCAGGCAGAGCTCAGCCTCTTCTAGCTATTGCCTGCTAGAGCCTTCACATCCAATGCTTTTGTCTCATCTTTGGCCTGTTCTGACAAGCTTTTACCCCTGTATTATGATACTTTTCAAGGTACCAATTGGATCAGGACTCCATTGTACTCCTTATAAATATACAATGTTTGAGATAAATTCTGCCTGAAAAGTCAGTCTGTTGGGGAGGGGAAGTATTTATTTAATATTTATCTTTCTTCCCTTATACCTCTTTTCCTTCCTTTAGGATTTCTGCTGCTATTGAAGGAAATGAGACTGATAGAATTGTGGCAATGTACAACTACTGTGAATCCACGTTATAATTAATATTGATTTAATAGATTTTGCATGAATGGTTACATGAATGACCAGAATTAACCCCAAATATAATATTTTTGTCAGTGTTGACAGTATACCGAAGCTTTTTGAAATAGTTTGCTTGTGTAGTGGATTTCTGTGGCTGGGTTTTGGTAATGGGGGGGGGCTACAGGGGTGACTTCTGTTAGAAGCTGCTAGAAGCTTCCCCTGTCCTGTGGAGCCAATGCCAGCCAGCTCCAGGACGGACTTCCTGCCACTAGCCAAGGCCAAGGCAATTAGGAGTAACAGTGATAACATATTTAAGAAAAGAAGGTTGTTGCGCAGAAGGAATTCCAACCAGGGAAGGACGGAGTGGGAACAAGGGAACAACAAGGTAGACACCAAGGTCAGTGCAGAAGGAGGGGGAGGAGATGCTCCAGGTGCCGGAACTGAGGTCCCTGCAGCCCGTGGTGCAGATCATGGTGGAGCAGCTGTGCCCCTGCAGCCCATGGAGGACCATTGGGGTGCAGAGACCCACCTGCAGCCCATGGAGGAGCCCACGCAGGAGCAGGTGGATATCTGAAGGAGGCTGTGACCCTGTGGGAGGCCCAAGATGGAGCAGGGTCCTGCCGGAGACCTGCAGCCCGTGGAGAGGGAAGCCCACGCTGGAGCAGGTTTTTCCTGGGTAGGACTTGTGGCCCCTGTGGGGGACCCACGTTGGTACAGCTCATTCATGAAGGACTGCATCCCATGGAGGAGTGACCCACGGGACAGCAGTTTGGGAAGAACTGCTGCCTGAGGGATGGACTCTCTGGAGAGGTCCATCAAGGACTGTCTCCTGTGGGAAGGACCCCATGGGAGCAGGGGAAGGACTCCTCTCTCTGAGCAGTGGCAGAAACAACAACTGACCGCAACCCCATTACCCATCCCCCTGCACTGCTGGGGGGGGGAGGGACAATATGGAAGGAGGGGTGGAGGGTGGAGGGAAGGTGTTTTTAAGACTTTTATTTCTCACTCTTTGGGTCTTATCCTGTTAGTAATAAATTTAAGTACTATCCCCACTTTGAGTCTTTTTTGCCTGTGAAGGTAATCAGTAAGTGACCTCTCCCAGCTGTTATCTGAACTCATGAATCCTTAGCTGGTTTTTTTCTCTCTCCTCTGTCCAGTTGCAGAGGGAGAGTGAGAGAGTGGCTTTAGTGGGTACATGGTATCCGGCCAGGGTCAACCCACTACAGTTTGAAAGAAAAAACTGCTGGGAAGTAGAGTCTGTTTGGTATTTTCTGTGTCATTGGCTTTGCCTATAAAGACAAACTCATTATTAAGCATCAGTGACATATGTAGCTACTCTATTTTAGTTCTATCAATGGTAGTATTCAGCTGTTATATCATTATGTCCAAAAGACTTTATTCTATACAGCCTATACTAATAGTCTCTGCAGTCTTTTCAAGGTAACTCCCTGGAAAACACCATTCACTGGAGTTTTTGCATTTATCAGTTAAAACTACTCTTGAACAGTACTGGACCCAGTATTGAAGCTTAGGGGGACACTGATAGTGACAGGCCTCCAACTCGACCCTGTGCCACTGATCATGACTCTCTGGGATCTGCTGCTCAGCCAGTTCTCAACCCACCTCATTGTGCACTCATCCAGTCCACACTTCCTGAGTTTGCCTATGAGGATATCATGAGAGAGATAATGTCGAAAGCCTTGCTGAAGTTGAGGTAGACACTATCTACTGCTCTCCCCTCATCCACCCAGGTAGCTGTTTCATCATAGAAGGCAATCAGGTTGGTCAAGAATGATTTACATTTAGTGAATCCATGCTGACTACTCCTGATTACCTTCTTGTCTTCCATGTAGATAGAAATGACCTCCAGAATGAGGTCCTCCATCACCTTTCCAGGGATTGAGGTGAGGCTGACTGGCCAGTAGTTCCCTGGGTCCTTCTTCTTGCCCTTTAAGACCGGGGTGACATTTGCTTTCTTCCAGTTCTCAGGCACCTCTCCTGATTGCCATGACCATTCAAAGATGATTGAGAGTGGCTTAGCAATGATGTCTGACAGCTGTCTCAGCACTCATGGGTGCATCCCGTCAGGGCCCATGGACTTGTGGATGTCAAGTTCGCCTAGGTGTTCTCTAACCCAATCCTCCTTGACCAAAAAGAAATTGTAAAGACCTTGATGTAGTAGGCAGACCTGAATAGCAGGTTTTGCACTATGAAAGCACTGACATTTTTTATTCATATTTTAAATATATGTATATGTAAAGCTTTCTCTAAGCCTTATGTTTGCATTAATTTCTGGACTCTCAGTTATTAACCCACTTCTCCTCTGGAACATTATTGCCTTTGGCTGTAGTTTAAGACAAAAGCATCAGATTCTCTGCAGAAGTAATAGTTTTCAACTTTAACATTTCAGTCATGCTGATTTTATAGAATACTTCTTTTATAGGGTATATATTGAATAATTCAATCTCTTTAATACATGGCAAAGTATCTGTCATAGGTTTACTTGTTCTAAAAAAAACCAAGGGGGAATCTTTTTTCCCTCCCCTGCATTGCTGTAAAAGAAAGATGTTGAACTAGGGAGGGGGAGGGTGTTTGCCCAGGGTGATTGACACACACAAAGGAACTAGCTAGGAGATCCACATTCCAGGTTGATAGCCCTCAGAAGACTGGGGGAGGGGGGGAGGTGATGAGGTTTTTTCCCTCTTCTTGGAAACTGCAGGCACTTCACTTTTGCCCTGACTCAGGGACGGTGTGTGTGTGGAAAGGCTCCAAGTTCACTTTGTTTTCGGCTGGGTCATCTGGTTGCTTCTGGCTCCGGTTCACCTCCGTTCTCCTGCGCCCTGTTCTGCCCCCAGCCCAGACTTGCTCAGATTTCATTGGAGAGTCTTGACCTATCTGCGAAGGAACCTTTGGGGGAGTCCTGGTGGGAGCCAGCCACCGACAGCGTGAGTTCGCGGGAAGAACCCCTTTTTTTTCCCCATCTCCCCTTCTCCTTCTCAATGGGGGGGAGATCTCCATTTTCGGCTTCTCCTGTGCACTGGGGCCCCCACGCGGTGACCACCAGAGCCCAACAGTGCCCCCTGCTGGCCAACACCAAGCAACTGCAGACTCTGCTCCTCCAGAGACAGAACAGCGTCACCCCGATCGTGGTTAGAATTTTGCCAAAAGGCAGAAAGTAGCAAACTGTTTCCTTTTTGAAGGGGACTTTTGGGTACAGGATTATTGTTTAGTTGTTTTTGTGTTCTTTTGTTGTTCTGCCAATACAAATATATCCTTTAATAAAGGGCTGTTATTTTTTTCTTTCTCCATACTTCCTCAATTGGAGCCTCTTAATTTCGGATTTACAATTGCTTAGAGGGAGGAGCTTGGTCTTCCTCATAACTTATCCTCCTTAGCAAAACACTTCAGTCTCATTAAACTGAGACAGTATCATGAAGCAAAAACAAGAAATGCACAACTTCTGAAAATAATACAACAAGATGAAAGTAGAGTTTTGTCACACAAACTTGAAAGTTCTTTTAAAAATCTGGAAAACACTTTCAAAGCATCTTTCTAAAAAGAAGTTGATACAGTGACAAATTGTGGTGGTTTGAAAAACCTTTTCTCTGAAGTAGTAATGGTTTACCCCACTGATAATACTGGACCAATCAATAGTCCACGTGCGCCCTACGGAAATTACATGCCCACAGAAATGGAAGAGAAGGTAGTGAAGATAGTGTAGAAGGAGGTAACCATGATCTGAGCCACGAGGAGGCAGGGGGCCAGTGAGCCCCTCTGGGGGACAAGGGCCCCCACATCCCAGCCGAGGCTACGGGAGACCCGGTATAGTGTCAAAGCTGGACCGGGTCCTGTAATCAAGAGCTGGAAAAGTTTCCTTAGTGTCAGCGGCAGCAGAAGACACTGAAAGCGGCAGCGGAGCAGCCCTGAACAGAGACAGCGATGGCTGAAAGCCAAAAGATAGCCAGTAGCAACGAGATAATATGAAGCTGGCTGAAAGACACAGAGATGTTCCTTGCAGGAGGGAGAGTTGGCAACAAAACAGAGGTAAACGCAACAGAGCTGGTTTGGGGTAAGACTGTATTATTTTCCCAAAACCAGAGACTCTCTGAAGAGTAGGGGTGGACTTCCAAACCCTTAGGGAGTCCCTAAATGCAACAGCAGCTAGAGAGAGAGAAAGGAGCTGAAAACCCATAGTTTGTCCTGAGAGCTGAGCCAGGACAGAATGCGGAGGAGGTGGCCATGCCCTCTGCTGCTGCTGCTGCTGTTGCTGTTTCTATCAAGTTGTCAAGCTGGGACAGAGCAAAAGAGTTTTGGTAAGACTGAACTGAAAGCTGCCCTAAATGTTCTAACCCAAGAGGAGTGAAGATCTACAAGGAAATTCCCCGAAGGCTCGGGCTCGGGGTTGAAATTTCCACAAAGTAAGAACAAAAATCCTGACTGCCATACTTAAATCTGCTGCCTCAGGAAAATGAAGGACACTAACCAGTGCCACAAAAAACTGAAATGAAGGAACTGTGGCCTGAGGAGTGACAGAAAGACTTTTCTCTTTTCTTCTTGGACTTTTATTGAAGAAAAGGAGAAATTCAATTTAATGTAAATATATATGTGGGTGTAAATAAACCTTTGTAAATATTTTCCCCTTCCCCCAATAACGAATTGCTGTGTTTTGTCTGAAAACTCTCCACATGGGGCGAAAAAGATATTAAGTCCATACCATCACTAAACCCTCTCACAGGGGCAAACTGTGGGAGGGGGACTTGAACTTAAAAATTAGATTCTTGGGAGTTTCAAACCACCACACAAATATAAAGAACTAAGGAGTTATTAATATGCAGTGACTCTAGTGAAATATACAATTTCGACCAAACAATATTGCATTTCTGTGATTATATAATTATCTTTCAAATAATTATATTAAAATGCAACTGATTAATTCCAATAATGCCTAAAAAATGAGTGAACATTGAAGTAGACTTTCCTTTACCATGACTTAATTTCTTCTATACTGATCTGACCCTAATCTCTGTTCAAACCCTCAAGGAAGATGTTTAGTTCAAAACTGTGCTTTGAACTGTTGGAAATGTAATACTACACCTAAGCAATTTTTTTGCCATACAATGAATAGAGCCAACTAAGCTAACATTCAAAGAGTATTATATCACAGATTACAAAATATTCTGAGTTGAAAGAGACCCACAAGAATCATCGAGTCCAACTCTTAAGTGACTGGTCTGTATGGGGATTGAACCTGCGACGGTGCATATATGTAACTGTGTGATAACTTTCTCTTGTTGCAACACTATTCATAATTTTTATAATTCAGAACTTGGTGTCAAAGATTGAATATATAATTAAATTTCCTGGTATCTTGTTACTTGTAGTTATTCTTTAATATTCTTCATCATATGAGACCAGGCACACTAAATATGTTTATAAAATTCCCTTTTCAAGTTTTTAATTTAGCTCTTAAGTGTAGTTTCTTCCCAGGACTAAATTTTTGAACTAAAAAAAGAGCTGAATTTTTGTTGTTTAAAATATGTTTACAAACAAGCTATGGCTAAGCCAGTCCAGATGTTCACAATGTCATTGAGCACTGTAAATTTTAACTTGTTGGAACTTTATTACTTCAGGTCAATGTCTGAGCCAAGATGAAATATTTCATTTTGAAAGGAAATAGATGAAGTTCTTGCTTAAGGTTGGGGTTTTTCTGAGTTGTTCCCCACTCCCCCCATGTTTGTGGAATAGTACTAAAAAAACAGTAATTCTGTGGGTTTACCAAGTCTAATCTTCTTCAGAAATATTCTCTATTTGGAGTAAAGACAGTTCATTGCAGAACTGAGCTTGAAAAACCTTAGTTTCTGCATATTGAGACTTTTAAGTTATGCATAGATATTTCATTCATGTTAATTAAATAAAAAGTTTAAATATCCTTATTTTGGTAAATCTTTAATCCTAGTATAGGTTTTCATAACTATGTTTGAACTCACACATGAAGTTTAAAGTCTCAGAATCTTGGTCCATGGCCAAGATTCAGTTTTCCTATGGATTTTGTTCACAATGGATGTCGATCAAATCCATGCTGCCTACAGGGTTAACTATGGTGAAACTAGAGCAAGGTTGGGTGTTGTAGGAATTATGTGGATGCCACCTAGACCATGGTAGGAATTAGGCAGACACTACCTAAACAGGGTTTGTCCCTAGGTTCCACTTTAATAAAAGAATCAGACAGTTCCTTTTTCTACTGATGCCTGTTGCGGATGCTAAAAAAAAAACTCAGGAGCAGTTAATTGAGGGCGAGATAACGAAAGGGTTTAATTTGTGCCAAGGCATAGATGTTACAGGACGCGCGTCGGCTGTGCCTGAGATGTTACATTTTATAATACTATCTGTCCAATCCCAAGTGTTTCCACCCCGTAGCCTTTGGTCTGGTCGGTCCCGGGTCCACCCCCTGGGAATTGGGTCTAGGGACTTTTGGGACCACCTTTTCATCACCATCACCATCTTCAGAGCACAAAGGGTACACGGTCACCTAGTTCTTGACTGTGTTCTGTTGTTCAGGTCAAGATATGAGTGTTCTCTAAACAGCATAGGCCTTGCCTTGACAAAAGACGTTTGTTTACTTCTGCACAAAAGTTGTTTTTATGACTCTCAGCTTGAATTTTGACGGTACAACTTTCAGGTCTGCTTGCTGGAACAGACTATCTGCAAACAGTTAACTTCTGACACATTGTTAGTTTACATTTAACATAAAACAGTACTCCCCCTTACTGAGTTAGGGTAGAAATATTCATTCACAGATTATGAGCCTGTGACAATTTTAGAAGACAGGGGACAAATTGGTTGCTTCTCTTTCAGATCTATATAGCTCTCACAGTTTTTCGAGCTGGAGATATGTCATGGATTTTCCCGAGTTATAGTCTGCTTTGTTATCAGATGTGCTTGTGTCTGTGTTAGAGAAATTTTTGCACCTATCACATATATTACACTGGTGAGTTTCAGCTTTTATGTTTGTTGGGAACGCACACTGATTTTGCCCCCCCCTTTTTGACCTGGTGGGAAGGTGCGGATTGTGGAGGCTTGGGAGGGCTAGAGGGTGAGTGACAGTTCTGTCTCCGCCCCTAATGGCAGAGCCAGAGGGTCCCGTGTCAGGCTGTGCTGGGACTCCAGTTACAGAAACTACTTTAGGTTTTTCTGCAGCTTCTGCACTTTTAGTCGGTCTTTTGCCTTTAGTTGCCCAGGTATTATGAGCAGTTCTGTTTGTATTTGCCACAGTTAGGAAGTGATTTGCTCTTGCACCCACTGCGGCCCCTGCTCCATCTGCAGGAGCAGCAGCAGCTCCTGTACCAAACCTAGATTCTAATTGTCCTGTGGTTGGACTTATTCTCTCTGTGCCGGTGGTCAACGCTGCTCCTGCGCTCACAGAGCAGTGGCGGCACCTGCGACCATCACATGATTTCCCTCTTCCTTTCCTACGTGTTGGGGTAGGTTGGACTCTGGCTGCTCTCGCCCTCGGCCCTGCTCCTCTTGTTATGGGAGCAGGCATCCTTATTGCTATGACAACCGTAAAGTTGTCGGGTGGTTTTAAAATCTCCACAACACCCGCATCCACCGCAGCTGCTTGCGTGGGATCAGCTGCTCCAGGGGAAAGGGCTACCCTTTCCACATTAGTTAATATAGGTTGGGGAGGTTTTACACGCTCATTCATTCTCTTTGCCCTTGCCTTTCTCGTAGCTCCCAGTGCCTTTGCTACGACTCGACCTACGGTCGCCCTTGTTATGCCTGGAGCAGTTCTCAGAATAGTAGGGGTAGAGCTGGGTTCCGTCACTTCTGCAAAGTTAGTGACCCTAGTACTCCCTCGTGTCGTCGTGCCTAACAGTTTTACAGCTTTTACAGCACTCGCATTTGCTGTCCCTGCTTGGGTTACACTAGCAGGGACCAAAGCCTCCTCATCAGTTAAAGCAACAACTGGGACTAGCTTTACCTGTCCCTGCCTCACTGTGCTTGCCACGGTCTTAAACTTCAGGATTGCTCCCTGCTTGAGCCTCGGTCTCTCTGTCCCCGGGTCTTCTCCTCCTTTCTCGCCTGTTAGTATAACTGGGACAACCTTTGCTTGGTTTTGCCCTGTTATGCGCATTCTCACAGCACCAGAAACAGGTAACAACTTTCTTTTCCCTGTGCCAGCTAGCTCCGTTGCCATGGTAACGACCGTTCCAGAAACCTCTGAGCTGGGAGTTCTGTTGCCACGGTGTCCTAGTTAGAACAGTTGGGACCAGTTCATCACTGGATGGGTGTAACCCAAAACTGTGTATTCTATAGCCTTCCATGCCATTTCCCAGAAACTGTTGTCAATAGACTATTTGCACCCTCTGCCCAGAGCAGCCTGACTCCTCAGGCTATAAACTAGGTGTTAAGAGGCCTGCAAGATAGGAGGGTGCTTCTGTCCTCACAGTCTTTGTGGAACTCCTCGCCCTGAGGGAAGTACTGAGCATTCCTGCCTGAACTGGAGAATATATAACCTTGCAGTCTTGGAACATTTTCAACCACTCGTGGGATCCAGAGGAAGACTGCAGACCACCACTCTCAACCAGACCGAGACCACCACTCTCGACTGGACTGCAACCACCACTCTTCAACCAGACTGTAACCACCACCCTCGACCGAACTGCAACCACCACTCTTGACCAAACTGCAACAGCACTCTCACCAACAGGTTTTTCCCCTCTCCCTTTACTTTGGACTCAAGGGGCCCAAAGAACACCACTCTGTTCATGCCCCAGGGTGCTGGGTTATACATTTGGGTTTTGTGGGTTAAAACCAATTGTTTGTCTGTATAATTGTACTTATTGTATTATTTTATTAAATTGTTATTCTGACTTATAATCTCTCTTTTGAGTTGAGTTCATTTCCCCTGCTGGTTTACCTTTAAACCAGCTGGTTTACCTTTAAACCAGCACATGTGGCAATGTCTGTTCTCACAATCGCTCCACCCCCCACCGTACTCGCCTTCTGTTCTCTATTCTGATACACCGTCCTAGCTATATCTAATAATTCATCAATATCCTTCTCATTACCATCTGCTCTTTGCAGTTTTCTCTTTATATCATTTGTGGACTGTCCCACAAACAAATACACTAGGTGTTTTTTCCCTAGCTCTGATTCTATATCAATATCAGTATATTTCCTGATGACATCCTTCAGTCTATTAAAAAAATCTGTGGGCGACTCACTTGTCTCTTGTCTAACCTCATACATTTTAGACCAGCTTATTTCCTTTGCATTTGCCACTGCAGTAGTACAGCCTGCTGTGTTTGCAACAGTCAATTCTGGCGTCTCTCCTGCACTGGGGGCATACAGTTCCGTTTTTACAGCTCTCATGACGCTACTGCCACTGATAGAATCAACGGCCTCAGCACCCATCTGCGGTGCTGGGTTGCTCGGTCTCACAAGCACCCTTGGGGCTGTCGCCCCTCCTGGGGCTGACGCCTTCACTTTACTGCCACCGTCAGAGCCAGAGACTCTTACGCCTGCTGCCGTCACTACAGATGCCGCATCTATAATAACTTTCTCTGGTGTTACCACGCCAAAAGCAACTCTAGTAAAAACTGACCTTTCAGACCTCACAGTTCTTATCACGTCACTAGTAGAATTATCAACTTCAGCTCTCACTTGTTCTGCTATTCCCGCACTCACCTCTGCTGTTACCATGACAACTTTGTCTGCTCCGGCAAAGCCGCCGGCAGCTGCAAGGTTACGGGCTGCTCCCTTCACGCTCACTGGAACAGGCAGGGAGGGGCCCGTTTCCATTGCCCCGAGGGGTCAGGAGCCGCTCCTGCTGTTGCCCCTGTTGCGACCAAACTAGATATTATCTCTGAGTTAGCTAGCCCCGCAGCGTCTGTATAACTCCCGCCCGGCTCTGCTGTGCCGAAAGCAGTTTCAACAAAAGCGGACCTTATAGATCTTATCCGCAACACTGTGTTTACTCCAGCTAAACCGACAACCTCTGTTCCATTATCTACAGTAGGACTCACTCCCGCAGGCCCAGAGCCAACTCCTCCAGAGGCCCCAACTTGTCCAATTCCTCCCGGTGCGGCCGCACCAAGGAGTCTTCCAGCATCTCCTGCCTGCCCAGCCCCCGTCTGTGCAGCAGGAGCTGGTCCAGGGGTCGCCACTCCTACAGCTTCAGCTCCCCCCGGGCTGTTTCCTCTCCTATCAGGTGATATTAACATATTCAAATCATCATTCCCTGTGTTTTTAAATAAAATTCGTGGGACAGGAGTAGTCTTAACTCGATCTTTCTTCTTCCCTTTTTCTAAAGCCATTTCTGATTTTTCTACCTTTTCTGAGCTTTCGTTTTTCTTATCTCCTTCTCTCAATCCAGGGTATGTTAATATAAACATAAACAACTCTGCATACCGGATTTCTTCCCATTTCTGTTCTGCATTAAGGAGCACAATTAATTTCAATACTGTGTCTAGCTCAAAAGAACCAAATTCCGGCCAAGTCACTCCTCTCATTTGTCCAAACAAAGGCCATGCACTTACAGATAGCCTACAAAGTTCTTCCTTTCTTAAAATTGTTTCAGGACCGGTTAAAGTCTTCCAGTGTTTCAAAACTAAACTTAGGGGAGATTCCTTAGGAATCTTAACCTTTGAATCCACACAACCCATGATTGCAAAACACGAACAAACCACACACTAGGACTCGAACTTGTTACTTTAGGATTACAAAACTGTTACTGTAACCTCTTAACTACCAAGCCTACCTGGCTCCGGAGCCCACCTGTCTCCTCACAGAATCAGAGTACACTAAAAGGACGTCCCCTTCTGACTGAAACACAACCCAGCCCTAGGTTGAAACCCGCTCTGACCTGGATCGGCGAAAAACCCTTTCGCCGACTGGAAAGTGACTCTCGCGACTATATGGGCCCAAGTCTTAAGTTCCCTTTCCAGTCATCCCATGTTCCCTATCTCCCAGAAACACAAAACTCTTCCGCAGTTGCTAACCGAAGAAGGTACCTTTTTCCCTTATTTTACCTTTTCTTATCTCACCTCTATGCTCCGTGCTTGCTTCCGTGGGTTCTGTGGAGCTGACTTTCTCAGACCGGGGAGGGAATTATCGCAGATAAAATGCTGACTTGCTGAGGAATTCATAGAATCATAGAATCATAGAATAGATTGGGTTGGAAAAGACCTCCAAGATCATCAAGTCCAACCCCTGATCCAACTCCAATTACTATATCCTGCACGATCCGGAGAAGTCCAAGTCCAAGTTTCCCCATTCGGGCAAACAACTGATGCCTGTTGCTGATGCTAAAAAAAAAACTCAGGAGCAGTTAATTGAGGGCGAGATAACGAAAGGGTTTAATTTGTGCCAAGGCATAGATGTTACAGGACGCGCGTCGGCTGTGCCTGAGATGTTACATTTTATAATACTATCTGTCCAATCCCAAGTATTTCCACCCCGTAGCCTTTGGTCTGGTCGGTCCCGGGTCCACCCCCTGGGAATTGGGTCTAGGGACTTTTGGGACCACCTTTTCATCACCATCACCATCTTCAGAGCACAAAGGGTACACGGTCACCTAGTTCTTGACTGTGTTCTGTTGTTCAGGTCAAGATATGAGTGTTCTCTAAACAGCATAGGCCTTGCCTTGACAAAAGACTAAACATTTCTACTGAATTCAGGGGTAGGATTGATATGGGGAGCATGGAATGGGGTAAGAGGGTTGAGGAATGTGTAAACTACTTGTGCTACAGGGTGAGGGAACAAGGGTTGCTGCTTCTACTTCTTATAAAACTTATAAAGCTTACAAAATTAGAAAAATAAGAGACTAAAAGGGTCTTAAGGCATCACTACTATGTTTAATATGCAATAGTAGTTACAACTCGAGTTGTGTGCCTCTGAAGAGGAACCCTGCCTGTTGATTATTACTGAATTTTATAGTCTCAATAAGTTGCTTGATTTCCTGATGGTTCTTCTGCTCGTCCAATCTTGGGGGGTTGTCTTCTGATTTGCTCTTGCAGTCTTCAGGCACCCTTTTTGTCTGTCTTGAGACATTTCCTTATCTTCTGTTACAGAATATCCTGTAGTTAAAATTTTACTTACACTTCCTTACCTACTGGCTACCTTTCCATAGATAAAAAACAAGGTCGAAGCCTTAGGTCATATAATTGTTTACTTCAGTAACTGGTGCTAAGCTCTGGCACAAATCAGTCTCTCATTACATTGAGGATTACTCTTCAGAACTTTTCAAGTTGCTACTAATAGCACAGGTAACTAACGGTTGTTTTTTAATTAGCATCTACTGTTCTCTCAATGAAAATGGGAGCTATTTTAAAACAGTGAAATAGAGAAATATCACAGTGCTGCTGCAGATGAAGAGCTGTAAATCTAGAAAAATCCTCACACTCAGTGTCTTTCTATGTAGTGAAAGACAAAGCAGGAATACTCCTACAGGTTGATGAATTGCAAAGTATTAAAAATGAACTGACCTTACAGGTAAGCAAGGATTTCTTAATATAAAATTTCATGACTGTTTCAAAGATGTAATTTATTGCAGCACACACCAATGAGTTGACTAACAAGCAAAAAAATCAAGAGTAACAAGCTATTTCTGGAAAGACTTACTTCAGCATGCCTAAAAGGATTTCGCCCTCAACAGCACTTTAAGAATATCATCGTCTGGTAACCCAAGCTTAGGAAGTTCTGAAAGATACTGCAAAAGAAGGTACTTGTTTCCCTTTTTTTTGCTTTCTAGTCTCAAGTTTGAAAATGGCTGGTTTACCAAATTAACTAAGCAATGAATTATTTATGGACATAACTAGTGGGGTTCCACAGGGCTCCATCTTAGGCCCTGTGCTCTTCAACATCTTCATAAATGACTTGGACACAGAACTGGAATGGGATACTAAGCAAGTTTGCAGATGGCACAAAACTGGAAGGAGCTGTTGACTCCCTCGAAGGCAGAGAAGCCCTTCAGAGAGACCTCAACAAATCAGAGGACTGGGCAATCACCAACCATATGAAGTTCAACAAGAAAAAGTGCCAGATTCTGCACCTGGGATGGGGCAAACCTGGATGGTTGTATAGACTGGGGAATGAGATGCTGGAAAGCAGTGCCATGGAAAGGGACCCAGGGGTCCTGGTCAACGGAAAGTTGAATATGAGTCAGCAGTGTTCCCTGGCAGCCAGGAGGGCCAATCATGTCCTGGGGTGTATCAGGCCCAGCATTGCCAGCCGGTCAAGGGAGGTGATTGTCCTGCTCTGCTCTGCACTGGGGCGGCCTCACCTTGAATATTGGGGCAATTTTGTTCATCACAATATAAGAAAGATATTAAGCCATTAGAGAGTGTCCAAAGGAGGGCAACGAAGATGGTGAAGGGCCTTGAGGGGAAGCCATATGAGGAGCATCTGAGGTCACTTGATCTGTTCAGCCTGGAAGAGACTGAGGAGAGACCTCATTGCAGTTACAACTTCCTTGTGAGGGGAAGAAGAGGGGCAGACACTGATCTCTTCTCTCTCGTGACCAGTGGCAGGACCCAAGGGAATGGCCTGAAGTTGTGTCAAGGGAGGTTTAGGGTGGATATTAGAAAAATCTTCACCCAGAGGGTGGTTGGGCACTGGAACAGGTTCCCCAGGGAAGTGGTCACAGCACCAAGCCTGACAGTGTTCAAGAAGCGTTTGGACAGTGCTCTCAGGCACATGGTGTGACTCTTGTGTGCAGGGCCAGGAGTTGGACTTGATAATCCTTGTGGGTCCCTTCTGAAGCCAGGTAAAACCTGGAAAGCGAATCTAGTAGAGCAATGTAAGGATTAGAGAGAGTTAAACACAGAATACAGGCTTCTAGGCAAAGCATGGAAAACTTAGTATTAGGAAATAGCAGAGGTAATAAATTCACTAGAATGCAGGACGCTGTGACATGAAAGAACAGAACGGGAAGAACTAAAATGCTAACACACACAAAAAGGACATCTGGAAGGAAAACAACAGGAGATAAGGAAAGAGACAAGCCAAGAGATGAGGTATTCTTGCCAGATACTGAAAGTCCTTGCCAAATGCATCAGGATACTACCCAAATTAGGGAGGGTTCAAAAGTTTATGAAGATGATGGTAAAAGGACAGTGAGTTCATGATGAAGTAAGACCGGATCGACCACCGAAGTTCTCCCCAAATTAGAGACTACGCCTCAAACTCCGCCTCGACTCAGCCTGTTATGAATATTAAAAGTAGATGTTGCAATGTAATGAATATTCATAATATGTGATGTAATTGCTTGGCAAAAAGTGTATAAAAGCTCAGTTGTAAGTTTCTCAAACAGAGCAGTTTGTCCAGGGCGACCTGGCTGCTCCCCGGCCGTAAAATAAATACCTCCTGCTTATAGACTGAAAACTCTGTCTCTGAGCAGTTCTTCCGCACCTTGTTTGGGGTAAAAATTGGCATTACTTCCAACTCAGCATATTCTGTGATTCTGTTAATAAGCCACTGTAGTAAAGAACATGCAATGTCTGCATTTAGTATTGTTTTGCAGTGACTGTTAGTTCAAAGTCCTTAACTTGCACAAACCTAGTATCATAGAACACTACTAATTTTTGAGGGTGATGTAATAAGATCATCTGTATTGCATAATATTATATCACTTAAGTGGTCTATGGCAGGAATTAATGCAGAGTCCGAAACTTGGAAGAGTTCCTAACTTTGTAGTTTTGTACCATTATAGAGGTAAATCAATGAATGTTGCTTGGGAAATAATTGTCATTATGCAATATTTTACTTGTACTTTCAGTTCATGCACAATCATACTGTTAATCTTTCTTGAAACCAGCATTTATTGCCTGTTTGTCCAACATGATACTTGTGGGGGAATGCAAAGATTATGAATCCTGGAAAGAACGACTTTAGAAGCGGGTCCGTCACAGCGGCAGCTCTCCTGGATTGAGCGGAGTGGAAAAACACCGACGATTTGCATTTTTATTGTACGGTTTTCCCTTGGACTATGTAATTCCCCTACTCACGCGGCTCCCCCTGCGCAGCGCCATGTTGCCTCCTCTCCCGGAACCGGTCCCCGCCCCTGCACAAGCATGATTGGTTGTCTCATCCGCTTCTCCCCAATCCCTCGCTTGTTATTGGACTTTGGTCCTCCTGTATCCCCCATTGGTTAGCAGAGCCCTCAAGTCACTCCCTTTCCCCCGGACCTTGGCCCAATCACATTCTTCCTTCTAAGCCCTCCCCCAGAGACCTTAAAAGCCCGCGGGACTTTCAAATAAACCACTTTTCGCCCTGGAATCCAGAGAAGAGACTTGTTGGCTCTTTCCTCCTACTGAAGGGGGACCGCGTCACTGAGACCTTCTCTGAGAAACTGCAAGCAAGGAGTTGCTACAATCAATTCTGTTAGATACTAACAGACAACTATTTTAATTTGGTAAACTTGTGGATGTAAAGTATATTTTATAAATTAACATTCTATGTGTTTTTAGGTAACTATGCTTCATGTTGCATTAGAGCAAGAAAGATCCAGAATTAATAAAATATCAGGTATTCTTATTTTCTGTAGATATAAGTTTACCATTTTTTCAAGATGGTCTCAGTTACATCAAGTAATGTGCTTTGAACTGACTTAGTTCTGTTTTTTTTCAGGTTTAAAAAAAAAACTGTAGTGATTCATACTGTAAGGAAAAAACAGGAGCAAATCTAAAGTACAGTTTTGGCAAGTAGAACTTTGCCCATTTTGTGCTTTGAAACTTCTTGAAGTATGCTAGTAAATAAACAGCAAACCCAACAAATTCCTTTCATACTCAAACTGTGTGTACCTAGATAATTTAGACTTCATGGGTTTTTTTGCCATGTGGTCTTTCACGTATTCTATATCTTGTTTCTGTATGTAGCCAAGTCTTCAAAGGACATTCAAAGCAAATTATGTTGAAACGTGAGTGATAAGATCAGTGCTGATTGTGTATATGCTGTTTTGTTCAATTTGGCTGCGAATGCATCTCATGTTAGTGAATTTCAGTTAACTTTCATATAAATAGTATGTTGCTTAAACTTCTGAGGACTCAGAGTGTAGTTATTTGGTCCCATGAGAATTATAATTTATACTTGTGAATAAAAAAAATAACCATTTTGCAATTAATTGCAATAAATTAACAGAATAAGAGCAAAAGAATTGACAAAAAACCTTGGTCTTTGTTTCATGCTTCATAATTACTACAAAATCATTCCCTCCCTTGCTCATTTTGCTCCCCCCCATCTAATATGCTGCTATCTTTACACATCTTTCTTTTTGAAAATTCAGTCTTGTCTGCCTTGCAGGGATCATCATTACTGCTTTTGTTATTCTCTCCTATAATCCTCCCAGTCTGCCCAGAATAACTCTTCTAATACTACTAATTTTCTTGTGCTGTTGTCTTTATTAACATTGGATTTGCCTTCTTTATTGAAATACTAGGAAGTTCTTTAAAAAAAAAAAACCAAACCAAAAATGTATGAGTGGGTTCAAAACAAAAAGAAGAAAAAAAAAAAGACAAGCAACAAACCAGTGTGGGTTTTATCCTCAGATGTTATCTCAGTTGTGTTTATATCAATATCCGGTATTCAGATGGGTTTGTGTCCCATATAAATAAACTTGTATTATTTAGAAAAGTATGCAGTTTAAACAAATCCTGAGTCTTTATCTTGTAAATTTATAATACTTTAATATGGAAAATAATTGCAGATATAAAGTGTCTAGTATATTAGCTAAACATTTTTTAAATTCTGTCACAGAGTGGAAAAATAGGGAAAAAGCATTAGAAATATGACCAGTGCAGGTGATCTCTTCCAAACAAAAAACCCCAAACCACAAAAAAGCCCTCAAACCCCCCCCGCTCAACTATGCAGTTTTTGAAGAGAAATTAACAATTACTAGTTTGACTAACATTCTAAATGATTGATCTGTTGTACTTTCTGCTAGTATTCTAGCAAAGCTTAAACTCTAATTGAAGTGCTATAATTAGTTTTTCACAATTAAATAAAACTTACTCTTCCATTTGTATGTTTGAATTCTTGCTTTCTTAAAATTTCTCAATTAGGAATACTTCATTTAATGACTATCAAGATACAAACGCATTAGCGTGCAAATGGTGAAAGTTTCACCAAACCAAAACTAAAAATGAGGCAGCTCATGCAAAGCCATCTTCCTGTGGCTGAATCTGAATCTAATTAATCTCAACAATCATTATTTCCTCTCTCGGTATAGCACATCTGTATTCTTTTATTTCCACTGTATGTGTATATATGTGTGTTTCAGTTGCAATATACAGAAGCTAGCACATGCAACTACCATATAAAAAGAGCTTTTCTATCTTTTGGCCCTGAAAAATGCCCTGTGTCTTGCCTCAGAACATGTCCAGTAGTAAATAGTTCATCTTGTGCTAAGAGACCAAATTCAAACTTTTTTTGCTCCATGTGTACTTGTTACGACCCACCCCAGAAAAAGGGGAGGGGGGTAACCCAGGTTCTTATCAATAATTCCCTTGGGGTGGATTAGAGTGAAATGACACTGAATAATTGGTGTCTGAAAACATATATAGGTAGGGTTTATTTTAACAATTTTGTTTGTACAGGTATGTTAGCATTTTGGGTGTTGTCATCTATATTATCCATCATAGGGATAACCCCTGGGGGGAAAATGCATAAGGGAGAGAAAGGAAAGACAGGATAAGGGTAAGGGAGAGTAAGGGAAAGAAAAGCTGAGAGTGGAAAGATGTATATAGTCACTGCCCACGGGGTCCAACGATGAAACTTGGTAGTTGCAGTTTTCATGTCTGTCAGTTGAAGTGGTGGCCTTGATCCGTTGGAGGTGAAGGAGGGCAGCCCCCACACTCAAAGAAGTTATGAGTTACTATATCCACGGTTAGTGTCACAGGGCATGCCATGAGCCTCCAACATCTCCTGGGTCTGAGCTGAGTTTTCGTGAGGGGTCTGGCCAAAGGGTTTTTCCTGCCCTTCAAGACTGGCGGGGGGGGGATGGGCTTTGATGTGCCATCAGAGGTATAATGCAAAAGTCCTGCAGAAGCCTGCAAAAGTCCCTTGGCAATCCTAGAATGCATAAATCATTAACCGTTTCAGTCTCTGACAGTACTGTCAGTGAATATGATATGGTTATGAAAATGCAAAATTGTTTGTGCAGCACTGAATTTAGAACTAAATCCCGGAATCGTGTTTTATCTTATTGGGATAGTTGTTGAAGTGGTGTATTACAGAGTACAAATAGGAGTTGCCTGACTTAAATTGGGTTAGTAAATCCCTATTAGGTGCCTGGGCAGTCAGCAGAGAACACAGGAACTGGAAGGAAAAAACCAAAGAGAATAAGGAGGAAACAAAGCAATATAACTGTAGTTCTAAAATTGGAAAATCAGAAAAAAGAACAAAAAAGAAACTTTTTTTAATGCAATGAAGCACTGAGCAATTTTCAAAGCAAGATATGTATGAATATGGCACTTCATTAGGAGACAGGAAAGTAGGAAAAAGGTCTTTATCAATTGATTTCTTGATACCATGAATCTATTAAACTTTTATAGTTAACAGTGACTTCTGAAAATTAATAGCATGAAGGTGCTAACAGTGGAATAAAAGTTCAAGAAATTAGACATTATAGCTAATAGTCCAAAATTATTTAAATGTCATAATACTGGCAGTCTTGCTTCACAGACTTATTTATCCTAGGTTGTAGTAGTTTTGTGGTTGTGTGTGTGTGTGTTTTGTTGTGGTGGTTGTTGTTCTGACCAGTTCTTCAAAATTTACTTCCAAATACTGCATCCTAGGGACTGATGACACTTTGGAATTGGTGTAACCTGCACTGATACTGCTTTTCCAAACTGTGTTCTGTGACCAAATAGGAACTGCAGCATCTTGACCTAATAGCTAAAACATTACTAGATGGATCAAAGTAATGTTTTCTAATAGTCTAATTCAAATTTAAAAACTCCAATTCTGTTTTGCTTCCTTGTTTGTTTTTCATTATCTGTTGTTCCTTGAGAAATATTTCTTTTCCCCAAAAAAGGCTTGTAATTTTAAGATATACCTTCTTTCAATATATTCATATTTGTGAGCAATTTTGAATTAGGAAATCCAGGATATAGCTTTTCCTGAAATCCAACCACTGTTTCAAGTCATCACTAAATTGTTAAATTACATTTAGAGATAAGAATTCAGAGCTGTATCACTTCAGATGTCTCGAGGCCAAAAGTCAACAGATTGTCTTCCACTACTCTTTAACTTTGTCTTCCTGTAAATTTTAAATTACCCTTCTGTCCCTCCTTGACATAGATTTTACCACTTGTTGTCCACAAAAATCGAATTCATTACCCTCTGTGCAACAAGCTAATAATTAAACACTTGAGAGAGTAATTGATTATTTATTTATTTCAGAGTTGCACAAGCCTGGGTGCTCAGTGGTATTCCACAAATCAAGGATGCCCCTCTGGACTTTCCGCACCATTATTTATACATAGAAATTCAGTGTTAGTAACCTCCCAAGTACAACTCCTCTATTACAATTGGTTAGTAATTTCCATACAAATTACATAATCCCATCTAACTTCTACGCATGCCCAGGGGAAGGATCTTTACCTGGGCAGGGGTCTTTTTGACCTGTAGGCTTGATTTTTAGTACTATAATGAAGATAGTCCAGCTGTAGGATACATGGACCTTGAGTCTTTTGCCCAGTTGGCAACATATACATCAACATCTCAATTTACTATATCCTTAAAGCTTGTTAGTTACAGGATGTCCCTGACTAAGGGATGCTAACTACCACCTGTTCTACTGATGAAGTTTCCTTTCTTGCTGAATAGTCTTGAAAGTATACAAAGATCAAACATCAAAGAAAATCCTGACAAGATAATTTTGACATATTCCACATTTTGCAACACCCTGACCATCAGTAAAAGGTGTCTGTCTGTTGTCATGTGTCCTCCCCCCAGCACTGTGGAACAGTGTTTTTTCTTGTCTTATTGAGTTTGACATAAATGAAAATTAGCTTGTGTAATGCTTGTTGATTAGCAGCAGAAGGAATTCTATTAAAAGGAAAAAGAAGAAGTATTCTAAAAATGCATGTTCATCTCCTCATAAAAAGTTTATTCTGTTTTTAACTGCTAAAGAAATAGAGACACACTTCTAATTTGGGCAATGCTGAATACAATTCTCATTGTTCAACAATTAATCTCAGTCCTCCTTTCCCATTTCACCACTTGATATATTAGCTAAACAGTTCAGTATAAATTGCAAGGAAATTCTTTAATCAGTTGATTTGTTCTCCACTATGTCACCTTTATTCTTAGAAGTTAGTTGTGTATGACTGTTGGGGGGGAGGAATGCTATTTTTCCATATCTTGTTCCTTTTACATTTGTAATAACTGAATGTTCATAAAGAGAAAGCTTATTTTATAGTTGTTGCACCCTGTTTTGGGGGGCTGGGATGAGAAAAGGGGAGAGGGGGTACAGGGGGACAGACACACACACACTCCCAGTATGCTTTCTTCTGAAAATTTAGCAATTCTCTTGCTACTTTTCCATAATATGATTCATTTTAGATTGCAAGTGTATAGGCAGATTTGATAGTTGGTGCGTTTGATTTACGGAATACCACTGAGCACCCAGGTTTGCACAACTCTGGAATAAATAATCAATGTCTCTCTCAAGTGTGTAATTATTGGGTTGTTGCACACCAGCTAACAAATCTGATCTTTGTGGACAACACTAATAAGAGCCATGCCTGGCATGAAAACACCCCTGAGGAGCTGCTGTTGGTCAAGAACCTTTGCTTCTTTTCTGCAATCGACAGATTTATAGCTGATAACAAAGTTCAGAAACCAGGTCATCAGTGGATTTCTCTACTTAGTACAGCAGATGAAGACTGGCAAGGCAGCTGGGGTTGATGGAATTCCACCTGAAGTCTGGAAACATGGAGGCCAAGCACTCCATGCTAAATTTCATGAGTTTGTGGTGCACTGTTGGGAACTAGGCGAACTACCATCAGACCTTCGTGAGGCAGTCATCATAACCTTGTATAAGAAGGGAGATAAATCAGACTGTTCAAATTACCATGGTATTACTCTGCTCTCCATTGCTGGCAAAATCCTGGCAAGAATACTCTTGAACAGACTAATAACCGCTACTGCAGAAGGAATTCTACCTGAAAGCCAATGTGGTTTCAGAGCCAACAGGAGTACCACAGACATGGTATTTCTTCTCAGACATCTGCAAGAGAAGCGTAGGGAACAGAACAAAGGTCTCTATGTAACCTTTATTGATCTCACCAAGGCTTTCAATACCGTGAGCAGAAAAGGTCTATGGGAGATTTTGGAATGTTTAAGATGTCCCCCCAAGTTCCTTAAAATGATCATCTTACTTCATGAGGATCAGCGCGGTCAAGTCAGATATGGCAATGCACTTTCTGAGCCCTTTCTAATATCCAGTGGTGTGAAACGAGGTTGCGTTCTTGCACCAACTCTATTCACAGTCTTCTTCAGCATGATGCTCCAAAAGGCCACAGCAGACCTCGATGAAGAAGATGGTATCTACATTCAATATCGTACTGATGGAAGCCTATTTAACCTAAGGCGACTGAAGGTCCATACTAAGACCTTAAACCATCTTGTCCATGAGCTGCTTTATGCTGATGATGTCGCCCTCGTCGCCCACACAGAAGTAGCTCTGCAGTGTTTAACATCCTGCTTTGCAGACGTTGCTGAGCTTTTTGGGCTGGAAGTCAGTTTGAAGAAGACAGAAATTTTCTATCAACCTGCACCTCAGGATGTCTTCCATCATCCCCATATCACCATTGGGGAATCAGAGTTCAAATCAGTCCAGCAGTTTAATTACCTAGGTAGCATCATCTCCTCGGACGGTAAGATTGATGGAGAGATAGACAACAGGTTAACAAAGGCATATAGAGCTTTTGGAAAACTCCATAAGAGTTTGGCGAAATAAACACCTGAAGAAAAGTACAAAGATCAGTGTTTACAGTCATTGTACTGTCTACTCTTTTATATGAATCTGAATCATGGGTCATTTACTGCCACCACCTGCAACTCCTAGAACGCTTCCATCAACGCTGTCTCCATACAATCCTAAATATCCATTGGTCAGATTATGTGACCAATACATCTGTTCTAGAATGGGCAGCACTTACGAGTATAGAGGTCATGTTGCTGAGAACACAGTTGCGTTGGGCAGGACACGTCTCAAGGATGAAGGACCACCGCCTCCCTAAGATCGTGCTCTATGGTGAACTTGCCACTGGCTGCCGCAAGAGAGGAACCCTGAAGAGAAGATACAAGGACTCCCTGAAACAACATCTCAGCCTTGGCCATATTGATCAACATAACTGGTCTACTCTGGCCTCCAATCAGGAGGTCTGGAGACACACTATCTATAACGCTGCTGCTTCTTTTGAGAACACGTGCAGGATCACTCTTGAGGAGAAAAGACAACGCAGAAAGAATCGTGTCTTGTCGATATCACCTAAGGAGTCTTTCTGCTGTGCCTTTTGCAACCGGACTTGTCTATCTTGCACCGGTCTTTTTAGCCACCAGCGCGCTTGTAGCAAATGTGGGTAGAGCCCTTCCCAAATCTTTGTTCGCGAAGCCTAGCCATGATGTATAGGCAGATTTGTCACTCTTCTGATTTCCAGTACAAATCTTCAATAGTATTCTGTATTTGTCATTGTTGCTTTGAAATAAGCTGTAAATTGTGTATGTAGCAACATATATAGCAAGACTCAGTAAATAAATATTATGCCTTTTAAAAAAATAAAATAAAAATTCCCAGTTTCAAGACCAAAGATGAGATGACAGAAATTCAGAACAGAGAGAAAGAAGAGAAAGACTCATATTTACTGAGATAATACTGTGCATAAAACAACAAAAATAAATAGGGTTAATACTTAGATAGTAGAGTCTAATTGGAAACTGCCTGTCTACTGCTTAGGATAATAAAACTGATGAATGTTGGGGGTTTTTGGTTTGTTTTTTTCTTTTTTCTTTTTCTCTCTCTAGACTTTGAAAGAGTGATTCCATCTAAGAACTAGCAGTCTTAGTTCAGAAGCTCAGGGCTCTGTTCCTGTCTAATGCTCCTGTTGTCCGCAAAATCAGATTCATTACCCAGTGTGCAACAAGTCAATAATTACATACTCAAAAGTGACACTGATTATTTATTTCAGAATTGTGCAAGCCTGGGTGCTCAGTGGTATTCCACAAAGCCAGCACACCAACAACTGGTGAGATGCTTGACTTGGAGTAAATCAGGTCTATTAGATAAAAGGCAGAATTTTCTTATTTTCAGATATGTGTTAACAAGAAACAATTAAACAATTTTGAAAATTACATTATTTGGAATTATTAGGAGTATAAAGTATTTTAAACTATATGGAAGAATGCTCAGAATTTGACTTCTAATGAACATTTACAGCACCTGGTAAAGTTCACATTAGTGGTCTGACCCAGCTGCTTAAGTTTAGAGACTTCACTGGAAGGAGAGATGTGCAAGATTTCTGTCTTTTTACCATCAAGCCAAACCCCTAGATCTCTTTCTGCAGGGCTGCTCTCCAGCCTCTTGTTCCCCAATTTGTATGTATAACCAGGATTACTCTGTCCCTGTCTATCATAATAGATGATTATTGAAAGAGGGAATAAAAGCACAGGAGGAAGGAAGTAGGGAAAAAAATAAACCCAAGAAATTAAAAATAAAAAGAAGTTCAAAATAAAAACAGCCTATGGAAGAGAAAGAACTCAAAATACTTTGCTGGATCATTTTCATTTTCTATGTATTGTGTATTAGCTGTATTCTGAACTATCTCAATATGAACACACAAGTATGTTGACATGTTTCAGAGTATTTTCTACCTTGACTCAATATAGGCAAATAAACTCACTTTTTCATTTTATCTATACTAAAATTAAGATTATGAAACTACCATTAAAACTTCCTCTTTGCTTAATTAAGGGCTTTTTATGATTTGTAAGTTATTCTTTTATATGTATTTGTATTCTTTGTCCCTCGGATATTCTCATTAAATAACACTGATTATTAATTCTCTCATCTGACTTGTAAACATGAAAATTAGTAAATCTCCAATAAGTTAAAGCAGGTAGCATTTGTGCTATTTCAGTACAAACTGTACTCAAAGTAATAATACCATACAGCAGTGTAAAATGATATAGTCAGCATAAGCTAGCATATAAACTAAGAGCCATGGATGAGGAACATCTTGTCCTTTGATTTGATTTCTGCTTGAAATCACTACTTGATTGCAGTGCAAAATGTTATTTCATAATGGCCCTCAGTCTGCTTGTTAATAGGACAATGTATCACTAGCATGTGTCAAGTGCTCTCCTGGATCAGAATTCAATACTTTGTAGGGTCAAGTTCTAATGCGTGGAAAAGGAAACAGCATGACCAAGGAAAGGCTCAGTGGTTAAATAAGCCTGAAATAATTTAAATAGTTTATGTGAAATTATCCCAGTAGTAGACCAAGCCAACAAAGGATAAGGAAGAAAGGATATCTGACTCTAGAATTTAAAGCTATCCATATATTTGATACTGTGACAAATAGAAACCCAATCGGGCAATTTCCAATCAGAATTTATTATATGATAAAAGCAAATTCAGCGCTGGGT